>NC_081411.1:461005150-461030150 GCF_030272615.1 Cryptomeria japonica
AAAATTTGATTGTGATGCACGTCATGCTCTTAGAACCTTTTTTTGGAGCTTATGCCTCAAAATCATCGGTTTTGAAGCATCAAAATTGGTGTTTGGAGGCACAACAAGCTTTCAAGACACAAGTCCCAATTCCAGAGTCGATAACGTCACAACACAATTTTGATGTACATCATGCTCTTAGAACCTCATTTCAGAGCTTGTGCCTTGAAAGACCCAGTTTTGGAGCATCAAAATCAATGTTTGGAGGCACAACAAGGTTTCAAGATGCAAGTCTCGATTCTAGAGTCAATAGTGTCAAAATCTGATTTTGGCGCACATCGTGCTCTTAGAACCTCATTTCGAAGCTTGTGTCTCAAAACCCCCTGTTTCGGAGCATCAAATTTAGTTTTTGGAGGCACAACAAGGTTTCAAAACACAAGTCCCAATTTTGTATGTTTGGAGAAACAACAAGGTTTCAAGATTTAAATCCTAATTCTGGAGTCAGTAGCGTCAGAATTTGATTTTGACACACATCTTGCTCTTCAAATCTTGTTTTGGAGCTTATGCCTCAAAATATTTGGTTCCAAAGCATCCAAATTGGTGTTTGGAGGCACAACAAGCTTCCAAGATGAAAGTCTCTATTCCGGAGCCTGTAGTGTCAAAACGTGATTTTGATGCACTTCGTGCTCTTAGAACCTCGTTTCATAGCGTGTGGCTTGAAAGCTCCAGTTTCGAAACATCATAATCATTGTTTAAAGGCACAACAAGGTTTCAAGAGACAAGTCTTGATTCTCAAGCGGATAGCGTCAAAACACGACTTTGACAAACTTGGTGTTCTTAGAACCTCATTTCGGAGGTTGTGCCTCAAAAGCCTCGTTTTTGGAGTATAAAAATTAGTGCTTGGAGGCACAATGAGGTTTCAAGACACAAATCCCAATTCCAGAGTTGGTAGCGTCAAAACACAATTTTTATGTAAATCGTGCTATTAAAACCTCATTTCGGAGCTTGTGCCTTTCAAAGCCCTAATTTTGGAACATCAAAATCAATGTTTTGAGGCACAACAAGGTTTCAAGAAACAAGTCCCTATTCTAGAGTCAATAGCATTAAAATTTGGTTTTGGCACACATCGTGCTCTTAGAACCTCATTTCGAAGCTTGTGCCTCGAAAGTCATGATTTGGGAGCATCAAAATCAGTGTTTTGAGGCACAACAAGGTTTCAAGATGCAAGCCCCAATTCTAGAGTCAGTAGTATCAAAATTTAATTTTGATGCACATTGTGCTCTAAGAACCCTATTTTAGAAATTGTGCCTGAAAAGCCCCAGATTTGGAGCATCAGAATCGATGTTTGGAGGCACAACAAGGTTGCGAGATGAAAGAACTGATTCACGGGCCTGTAGTGTCAAAATTTGATTTTGACGCACGTCGTACTCTTAGAACCTTGTTTTGGAGCTTATGCCTCAAAATCTTCCATCTTGAAGCATCAAAATTGGTGTTTGGAGGCACAACAAGCTTTCAAGACACAAGTCCCTATTCCAGACACTGTCGTGTCAAAACGTGATTTTGATGCACATCGTGCTCTTAGAACCTCATTTTGGAGTGTGTGGCTCGAAAGCTCCAGTTTCAAAACATCAAAATCAACGTTTAAAGGCAAAACAAGGTTTCAAGACACAAGTCCCGATTGACAAGCTGATAGTGTCAAAACACGATTTTGAAAAACATTTCATTTTGGAGCTTGTGCCTTGAAAGCCCTGATTTTGGAACGTCAAAATCAATGTTTTGAGGCACAACAAGGTTTCAAGAAGCAAGTCCCTATTTCAGAGCCTGTAGCGTCAAAATTCTATTTGGACGAACATCATTCTTGTATCAGCTCATTTCGGATTTTTTGCCTTGAAAGACCCAGTTTTGGAGCATCAAAATCAATGTTTGGAGGCACAAGAAGGTTTCAAGATTCAAGTCCCAATTCTAGAGTCAATAGCATAAAATTCTGATTTTGGCGCACATCGTGCTCTTAGAACCTCATTTCGAAGCTTGTGCCTCGAAAGGCCCAGTTTCCGAGCATCAAAACCAGTGTTTTGAGGCACAACAAGTTTTAAAGATGCAAGCCCCGATTCTAAAGCCAGTCGCATCAAAATTCAATTTTGGTGCATATTGTCCTCTTAGAACCCTGTTTCAGAAATTCTGCCTCAAAAGCCCCAGTTTTGGAGCATCAAAATTAATGTTTGGAGGCACAACAAGGTTTCAAGATGCAAGTCCTGATTCTGGAGCCCATAGCGTCCAAATTTGATTTTGATGCACATCGTGCTCTTAGAATCTTATTTTGGAGCTTATGCCTCAAAATCTTTGGTTCTGAAGCATCCAAATTGGTGTTTGGAGGCACAACGAGCTTTCAAGATGCAAGTTCCTATTCTGGAGCCTGTAGTGTCAAAACATGATTTTGATGCACATCGTGCTCTTAGAACCTCATTTCCGAACGTGTGGCTCGAAAGCTCCAGTTTCAAAACATTAAATTCAATGTTTAAAGGCACAACAAGGTTTCATGACACAAGTCCCGATTCTCAAGCTGATAGCATCAAAACATGATTTTGGAAAACATGGTGTTCTTAGAATCCAATTTCAGAGGTTGTGCCTCAAAAACCTCATTTTTGGAGCATAAAATTTAGTGTTTGGAGGCACCACAAGGTTTCAAGACACAAATCCCAATCACAGAGTCACTAGTATCAAAATACAATTTTGATGTACAACATGCTCTTAGAACCTCATTTCGGAGCTTGTGCCTTGAAAGCCCTTCTTTTGGAACATCAAAATAATTGTTTTGAGGCACAACAAGGTTTCAGGAAGCAAGTCCCTATGTCGGAGCCTATAGCGTTAACATTCCATTTTGACGCACATCATTCACTTAGAAGCCCATTTAGGAGCTTGTGCCTTGAAATACCCAGTTTTGGAGCATCAAGATCAATGCTTGCAGGCACAACAAGGTTTCAAAATGCAAGTCCGGATTCTAGAGTCAATCGCATAAAAATATTCTTTTGGTGCACATCGTGCTCTTAGAACCTCATTTCGAAGATTGTGCCTCGAAAGCCCCAGTTTTGGAGCATCAAAATCAGTGTTTTAAGGCACAACAAGGTTTCAAGATGCAAGCCCCGATTCTAGAGCCAGTAGCATCAAAATTCAATTTTGATGCACATTGTGCTCTTAGAACCCTGTTTTAGAAATTGTGCCTCAAAAGCCCCAATTTTGAAGCATCAAAATCGATGATTGGAGGAACAACAAGGTTTCAAGATGCAAGTCCTGATTTTCGAGCATCAAAATTAGTGTTTTGAGGCACAACAGGGTTTCAAGATGCAAGCACCGATTCTAGAGCTAGTAGCATCAAAAATCAATTTTGATGCACATTATGCTCTTAGAACCCCGTTTTAGAAATTTTGGAGCTTGTGCCTTGAAAGGCCTAATTTTGGAAAATCAAAATAAATGTTCTTAGGCACAACAAGGTTTCAAGAAGCAAGTCCCTATTTTGGAGCCTGTAGCGTCAAAATTCCATTTTGACGAACATCATTCTCTTAGAAGCTCATTTCGGAGCTTGTGCCTCGAAAGACCTAGTTTTGGAGCATCAAAATCAATGTTTGGAGGCACAACAAGGTTTCAAGATGCAAGTCCCGATTCTAGAGTCAATAGCGTCAAAATTTGATTTTGGCTCAGATCTCTCAGAACCTCATTTCGAAGCTTAAGCCTCGAAAGCCCCGGTTTTGGAGAATCAAAATCATTGTTTTGAGGTACAACAAGGTTTCAAGATGCAGAACCTGATTCTAGAGCCAGTAGCATCAAAATTCAATTTTGTTTCACATTGTGCTCTTAGAACCCTGTTATAGAAATTGTGTCTTAAAAACCTCAAGCTGATAGCATCAAAACATGATTTTGAAAAACATGGTGTTCTTAGAATCCAATTTCAGAGGTTGTGCCTCAAAAGCCTCATTTTTGGAGCGTAAACTTTAGTGTTTGGAGGCACCACAAGGTTTCAAGACACAAATCCCAATCACAGAGTCACTAGCATCAAAATACAATTGTGATGTACAACATGCTCTTAGAACCTCATTTGGGAGCTTGTGCCTTGAAAGCCCTTCTTTTGGAACATCAAAATAATTGTTTTGAGGCACAACAAGGTTTCAGGAAGCAAGTCCCTATGTCGGAGCCTATAGCGTTAACATTCCATATTGATGCACATCATTGACTTAGAAGCCCATTTAGGAGCTTGTGCCTTGAAAGACCCAGTTTTGGAGCATCAAGATCAATGCTTGCAGGCACAACAAGGTTTCAAAATGCAAGTCCGGATTCTAGAGTGAATCGCATAAAAATATTCTTTTGGTGCACATCGTGCTCTTAGAACCTCATTTCGAAGATTGTGCCTCGAAAGCCCCAGTTTTGGAGCATCAAAATCAGTGTTTTAAGGCACAACAAGGTTTCAAGATGCAAGCCCCGATTCTAGAGCCAGTAGCATCAAAATTCAATTTTGATGCACATTGTGCTCTTAGAACCCTGTTTTAGAAATTGTGCCTCAAAAGCCCCAATTTTGAAGCATCAAAATCGATGATTGGAGGAACAACAAGGTTTCAAGATGCAAGTCCTGATTTTCGAGCATCAAAATTAGTGTTTTGAGGCACAACAGGGTTTCAAGATGCAAGCACCGATTCTAGAGCTAGTAGCATCAAAAATCAATTTTGATGCACATTATGCTCTTAGAACCCCATTTTAGAAATTTTGGAGCTTGTGCCTTGAAAGGCCTAATTTTGGAAAATCAAAATAAATGTTCTTAGGCACAACAAGGTTTCAAGAAGCAAGTCCCTATTTTGGAGCCTGTAGCGTCAAAATTCCATTTTGACGAACATCATTCTCTTAGAAGCTCATTTCGGAGCTTGTGCCTCGAAAGACCTAGTTTTGGAGCATCAAAATCAATGTTTGGAGGCACAACAAGGTTTCAAGATGCAAGTCCCGATTCTAGAGTCAATAGCGTCAAAATTTGATTTTGGCTCAGATCTCTTAGAACCTCATTTCGAAGCTTAAGCCTCGAAAGCCCCGGTTTCGGAGAATCAAAATCATTGTCTTGAGGTACAACAAGGTTTCAAGATGCAGAACCTGATTCTAGAGCCAGTAGCATCAAAATTCAATTTTGTTTCACATTGTGCTCTTAGAACCCTGTTATAGAAATTGTGTCTCAAAAACCCCAATTTTGGAGCATCAAAATCGATGTTTGGAGACACAACAAGGTTTCAAGTTGCAAGTCCTGATTCGGAGGTCGGTAGAGTTAAAATTTGATTTTGACACACATCGTTCTCTTGGAACCTTGTTTTGGAGCTTATGCCTCAAAATCTTTGGTTTCAAATCATCAAAATTGGTGTTTGGAGGCACAACAAAATTTCAAGATGCAAGTCCCTATTCCAAAGCCTGTAGTGTCAAAACATGATTTTGATGCACATCGTTCTCTTAGAATCTCATTTCAGAGCGTGTGCCTCGAAAGCTCCAATTTCAAAACATCAAAATCAATGTTTAAAGGCACAACAAGGTTTCAAGACACAAGTCCCAATTCTCAAGATAATAGCATCAAAACATGATTTTGACAAACATGGTGTTCTTAGAACCTCATTTCAGAGGTTGTGCCTCAAAAGACTTGTTTCTGGAGCATAAAAATTAGTGTTTGAAGGCCTAACAAGGTTTCAAGACACAAGTCCCAATTCCAGAGTCGGTAACGTCAAAACATAATTTTGATGTACATCATGCTCTTACAACCTTATTTCAGAGCTTGTGCCTTGAAAGACACAATTTTGGAGCATCAAAATCAATGTTTGGAGGCACAACAAGGTTTCAAGATGCAAGTCCCAATTCTAGATTCAATATCGTCAATATCTGGTTTTCGCGCACATCATGCTCTTAGAACCTCATTTCGAAGCTTGTGCCACAAAGGACCCGGTTTCAGAGCATCACAATTAGTGTTTTGAGGAACAACAAGGTTTCAAGAGGCAAGTCCCTATTCCGTAGCCTATAGCCTCAAAATTCCATTTTGACGCACATCATTCTCTTAGAACCTCATTTCCTAGGTTGTGCCTCAAAAGCCTCATTTTTTGGAGCATAAAAATTAGTGTTTGGAAGCACAAGATGGTTTCAAGACACAAGTCCCAATTCTAGAATCAGTATCATCAAAACACAATTTTGATGTACATTGTGCTCTTAGAACCTCATTTTAGAGCTTGTGCATTGAAAGCCCTGATTTTGGAACATCAAAATCAATGTTTTGGGGCACGACAACTTTTCAAGAAGCAAGTCTATATTCCAGAGCCTGTAGCGTAAAAATTCCATTTTGACGCATATTGTTCTCTTAGAAGCTCATTTCAGAGCTTGTGCCTCGAAAGACCCAGTTTTGGAGCATCAAAATCAATGTTTGCAAGCACAACAAGGTTTCAAGATTCAAGTCCCGATTCTAGAGTCAATAGCATCAAAATCTAACTTTTGCGCATATCGAGCTCTTAGAACCTCATTTCGAAGCTTGTGCCTCGAAAGCCCTAGTTTCAGAAAATCAAAATCAGTGTTTTGAGCCACAACAAAGTTTCAAGATGCAAGCCCTGATTCTATAGCCAATAGCATCAAAATTCCATTTTTATGCACATTGTGCTCTTAGAACCCTGTTTTAAAATTGTGCCTCAAAAACCCCAGTTTTGGAGCATCAAAATCGACGTTTGGAGGCACAACAAGGTTTAAATATGCAAGTCCTGATTCTGGAGCAGGTAGCATCAAAATTTCATTGTGACGCACGTCGTGGTCTTAGAACCTTGTTTCGGAGCTTATGCCTCAAAATTGGTGTTTGGAGGCACAAAAAGCTTTTGAGACGTAAGTCCCTATTCCAGAGCCTGTATGTCAAAATATGATTTTGATGCACATCATGCTCTTAGATCCTCATTTTGGAGCATGTGGCTCAAAAGCTCAAGTTTCAAAACATCAAAATCAATGTTTAAAGGCACAATAAGGTTTCAAAACACAAGTCCCGATTCTCAAGCTGATAGCATCAAAACACGATTTTGACAAACATGGTGTTCTTAGAACCTCATTTTTGGAGTATAAACATTAGTGTTTGGAGGCACAACAAGGTTTCAAGACACAATTCTCAATTCCATTGTCGGTAGCGTCAAAACACAATTTTGATGTACATCATGCTCTTAGAACCTCATTTCAAAGCTTGTGCCTTGAAAGACCTAGTTTTGGATCATCAAAATCAATGTTTGGAGGCACAACAAGATTTCAGGATGCAAGTCGTGATTCTAGAGTCAATAGCATCAAAATCTGATTTTGGCGCACATAATGCTCTTAGGACCTCATTTCAAAGCTTGTGCCTCGAAAGCCCCAGTTTTTATGCACATTGTGCTCTTAAAATCCTGTTTTAGAAATTCAATTTTTATGCACATTGTGCTCTTAAAATCCTGTTTTAGAAATTGTGCCTCAAAAGCCCCAGTTTTGGAGCATCAAACTTGATGTTTGGAGGAACAATAAGGTTTCAAGATGCAAGTCTTGATTCTGGAGCCGTTAGCATTAAAATTAGATTTTGACGCACATCGTGCTCTTAGAACCTTGTTTAGGAGCTTAAGCCTCAAAATCTTCAGTTTCAAATCATCAAAATTAGTGTTTAGAGGCACAACAAGCTTTCAAGAAGCAAGTTTCTATTCCGGGGCCTATAGTGTCAAAACATGATTTTTATGCACATCATGCTCTTAGAATCTCGTTTTGGAGCGTGTGGCTCGAAAGCTCTAGTTTCCAAACATCAAAATCAATTCTTAAAGGTACAACAAGGTTTCAAGACACAAGTCCCGATTGTTAATATGATAGTGTCAAAACACAATTTTTACAAACATGGTGTTCTTAGAACCTCAATTCGGAAGTTGTGCCTCAAAAGCTTCATTTTTGGAGCATAAAATGAGTTTTTGGAGGCACAACAAGGTTTCAAAACACAAGTCCCAATTCTAGAGAGGGTAGCGTCAAAATGCAATTTTGATGTACATCGTGCTCTTATGACCTCATTTCGGAGCTTGTGCCTCACAAGACCCAGTTTTGGAGCATCAAAATCAATGTTTCGAGGCACAACAAGGTTTCAAGATGAAGTCCCAATTCTAGAGTCAATAGCATAAAAATATGATTTTGGCGCACATCGTGCTCTTAGAACCTCATTTTGAAGCTTGTGCCTCGAAAGCCCTGGTTTCAGAGCATCAAAATCAATGTTTTGAGGCACAACAAGGTTTCAAGATGCAAGCCCCGATTCTAGAGCCAGTAGCATCAAAATTCCATTTTTATGCACATTGTGCTCTTAGAACCCTATTTTAGAAATTGTGCCTAAAAGCACCAGTTTTTTAGCATCAAAATCGATGTTTTGAGGCAAAATAAGGATTTAAGATGCAAGTTCTGATTCTGGAGCCGGTAGCATTAAAATTTGATTTTGATGCACATCGTGCTCTTAGAACCTTGTTTTGGAGCTTATGCCTCAAAATCTTCAGTTTCAAAAAATCAAAATTGGTGTTTGGAGACACAACAAGCCTTCAAGACGCAAGTTCCTATTCCGGGGCCTGTAGTGTCAAGCGTCAAAATTTGATTTTGATGCACATCGTGCTCTTTGAACCTTGTTTTGGAGCTTAGGCCTCAAAACCTTCAGTTTCGAAGTATCAAAATGGGTGTTTGGAGGCACAACGAGCTTTCAAGACGTAAGTTCCTATTCCGGAGCCTGTAGTGTCAAAACGTGATTTTGATGCCTCAAAAGACCCAGTTTCAGAGCATCAAAATTAGTGTTTTGAGGAACAACAAGGTTTCAAGATGCAAGCCCCAATTATAGAGCCAGTAGCATCAAAATTCAATTTTGAAGCACATCATTTTCTTAGAAGCTCATTTCAGAGCTTGTGCCTCCAAAGACCCAGTTTTGGAGCATCAAAATCAATGTTTGGAAGCACAACAAGGTTTCAAGATGCACGTCCTGATTCCAGAGTCAATAGTGTCAAAACCTGATTTTGGCACACATCGTGCTCTCAGAACCTCATTTCGAAGCTTGTGCCTCGAAAGCCTCGGTTTCGAAGCATCAAATTTAGTTTTTTGAGGAACAAAAAGGTTTCAAGATGCAAGATCAAATTCTAGAGTGGGTAGCGTGAAAACGCAATTTCGATGTACATCATGTTCTTAGAACCTCATTTTGGAGCTTGTTCCTTGAAAGCCCTGATTTTGGAACATCAAAATCAATGTTTTCAGGCACAACAAAGTTTCAAGAAGCAAGTTCCTATTCCAAAGCCTATAGCGTCAAAACACAACAAGGTTTCAAGAGACAAGTCCCAATTCTCAAGCTGATACCATGAAAACACAATTTTGACAAACATGGTGTTCTTAGAACCTCATTTGGGAGGTTGTGTTTTAAAAGCCTCGTTTGGAGCATTAAAATTAGTGTTTGGAGGCACAACAAGGTTTCAAGACACAAGACCCAATTTTGGAGCACCAAAATCAATGTTTGCAGGCACAATAAGGTTTCAAGATGCAAGCCCCGCTTCTAGAGCCAGTAGCATCAAAATTCAATTTTCATGCATATTGTGCTCTTAGAACCCTGTTTTAGATATTGTGCCTCAAAAGCCCCAGTTTTGGAGCATCAAAATCAATGTTTGGAGGCACAATAAGGTTTCAAGATACAAGTCCCTATTCTAGAGCCTGTAGTGTCAAAACGTGATTTTGATGCATTTCGTGCTCTTAGAACCTCATTTCGGAGCGTGTGGCTCGAAAGCTCCAGTTTCAAAACATCAAAATCAATGTTTAAAGGTGCAACAAGGGTTCAAGAATCAAGTCCTGATTCACAAGCTGTTAGCATCAAAACATGATTTTGACAAACATGGTGTTCTTAGAACCTAATTTCGGAGGTCGTGCCTCAAAATCCTCATTTTTAGAGCATAAAAATTAGTGTTTGGATGCACAACAAAGTTTCAAGACACGTCCCAATTCTAGAGTTAGTAGCATCAAAACATAATTTTGATGTACATCATGCTCTCAGAACCTCATTTCAGAGCTTGTGCCTTGAAAGCTCCGATTTTGGAATATCAAAATCAATGTTTTGGGGCACAATAAAGTTTCAAGAAGCAAGTCCCTATTCCAGAGCCTGTAGCATCAAAATTTCATTTTGACACACATCATTCTCTTAGAAGCTCATTTTACAGCATCAAAATCAATGTTTGGAGGCACAACAAGGTTTAAAGATGCAAGTGCCGATTCTAGAGTCAATAGCGTTATAATCTGATTTTGGCGCACATCAAGCTCTTATAAAATCAGTGTTTTGAGGCACAACAAGGTTTCAAGATGCAAGCCCCGATTCTAGAGCCAGCAATTTTGATGCACATTGTGCTCTTAGAACCCTATTTTAGAAATTGTGCCTCAAAAGCCCCAATGTTGGAGCATCAAAATTGATGTTTGGAGGTACAACAAGGTTTGAAGATGCAAGTCCGAATTCTAGAGCCGATATTTTGACCCACATCGTGCTCTTAGAACCTTGTTTCGGAGCTTATGCCTCAAAATCTTTGGTTTCGAAGCATCAAAATTGGTGTTTGGAGGCACAACAAGCTTTCAAAATGCAATTTTGATGTACATCATGCTCTTAGAACCTCATTTCAGAGCTTGTGCCTTGAAAGCCCTGATTTTGGAACATCAAAATCAATGTTTTGAGGCACAAAAAGGTTTCAAGATGCAAGTCCGTATTCTGGAGCATGTAGTGTCAAAATTCCATTTTGACGCACATCATTCTCTTAGAAGCTCATTTGGGAGCTTGTGCCTTGAAAGACCCAGTGTTGGAGAATCAAAATCAATGTTTAGAGGCACAACAAGGTTTCAAGATGCAAGTCTTGATTATAGAGTCAATTGCGTCAAAATCTGATTTTGGCAAACATCATGCTCTTAGAACCTCATTTCGAAGCTTATGCCTCGAAAGCCCCGATTTCCGAGCATCAAAATCATTGATTTCAGGCATAACAAGGTTTCAAGATGGAAGTCCTGATTCTTGATCCAGTAGAGTCAAAAGTTGATTTTGATGCAAATCATGCTCTTAGAACCTTGTTTTGGAGCTTATGCCTCAAAATCTTCGGTTTCGAATTATCAAAATTGGTGTTTGGAGGTACAACAAGCTTTTAAGATGCAAGTCCCTATTCCGGAGCCTGTAGTGTCAAAACATGATTTTGATGCACATCGTGCCCTTAGAACTCATTTCAGAGCGTGTGGCTCAAAAGCTCCAATTTCCAAACATCAAAAGCAATGTTTAAAGGCACAACAAGGTTTCAAGATACAAGTCTTGATTCTCAAGCTGATAGTATCAAAACACGATTTTTACAAACATGGTATTCTTAGAACCTCATTTCGGAGGTTGTGCCTCAAAAGCCTCATTTTTTGAGCATAAAAATCAATGTTTGGTTTAAAGATGCAAGTCTCGATTCTAAATTCAATAGCGTCAAAATTTGATTTTGCCACACATTGTGCTCTTAGAATCTCATTTCGAACCTTGTGGCTCAAAAGCCCCGGGTTTGGAGCATCAAAATCAGTGTTTTGAGGCACAACAAGGTTTCAAGATGCAAGCCCCAATTCTAGAGCCAGTAGCATCAAAATTCAATTTTGATGCACATTCTTCTCTTAGAACCCTGTTTAGAAATTGTGCCTCAAAAGCTCCAATTTTGGAGCATCAAAATTGATGTTTGGAGGCACAACAAGGTTTCAAGATGCAAGTCCTGATTCTGGAGCCAGTAGCGTCAAATTTGATTTTGAAGGACATCGTGCACTTAGAATCTTGTTTTGGAGATTATGCCTCAAAATCTTCAATTCCGAAGCGTTGAAATTGGTGTTTGGAGGCACAACAAGCTTTCAAGGTGCAAGTCTCTATTCCGGAGGCTATAGTGTCAGAGCGTAATTTTGATGCACATTGTGCTGTTAGAACCTTGTTTCAGAGTGTGTGGCTTGAAAGATCCACTTTCAAAATATCAAAATCAATGTTTAAAGGCACAACAAGGTTTCATGACACAAGTCCCGATTCTCAAGCTAATAGCATCAAAACACAATTTTGACAAACATGGTGTTCTTAAAACCTCATTTTGGAGGTTGTGCCTCAAAAGCCTCATTTTTGGAGCATAAGAATCAGTGTGTGGCACAACAAGGTTTCAAGACATCTGCTCTTAGACTCTTGTTTTGGAGCTTATGCCTCAAAATCTTTGGTTTCGAAGCATCAAAATTGGTGTTTGGAGGCACAACAAGCTTTCAAGACGCAATTCTCTATTTTGGAGCCCATAGTGTCAAAACGTGACTTAGATGCACATAGTGCTCTTAGAACCTCGTTTCAGAGCATGTAGCTCGAAAGCTCTAGTTTCAAAACATCAAAATAAATGTTTAAAGGCACAACAAGGTTTCAAGACACAAGTCTTGATTCTCAAGCTGATAGCGTCAAAACACGATTTTGACAAACATGGTGTTCTTAAAACCTCATTTCAGAGGTTGTGCCTCAAAAGCCTCGTCTTTTGGGCTTAAAAATTACTGTTTGGAGGCACAACGTTTCAAGACACAAGTCCCAATTCCAGAGTCGGTAGCATCAAAACACAATTTTGATGTACATCGTGCTCTTAGAACCTCATTTCGGAGCTTGTGCCTTGAAAGCCCTCATTTTGGAACATCAAAATCAATGTTTTGAGGCACAACAAGGTTTCAAGAAGCAAGTCCCTATTCCAAAGCCTGTAGCATGAAAATTCTATTTTGACGCACATCATTCTCTTAGAAGCTCATTTCCTAGCTTGTGCCTCGAAACACCCAGTTTTGGAGCATCAAAATCAATGTTTCGAGGCACAACAAAGTTTCAAGATGCAAGTCCCAATTCTAGAGTCAATACCGTCAAAATCTGATTTCGGCACACACCGTGCTCTTAGACCCTCATTTTGAAGTTTGTGCCTCGAAAGCCCCAGTTTCGGAGCATTAAAATTGGTGTTTGGAGGAACAACAAGCTTTCAAGACGCAAGTCCCTATTCCGAAGCCTATAGTGTCAAAACGTGATTTTGATGCACATCATGCTCTTAGAACCTCGTTTCAGAGCATATGGATTTCAAAACATCAAAATCAATGTTTAAAGTCACAACAAGGTTTCAAGATACAAGTCCTGATTCTGAAGGTGTTAGTGTCAAAACACGATTTTGACAAACATGGTGTTCTTAGAACCTCATTTCGGAGGTCATGCCACAAAAGCCTCATTTTTGGAACATAAAAATTAGTGTTTGGAGGTACAACAAGGTTTCAAGACACAAGTCCCAATTCCAAAAACAGTAGTGTCAAAACGCAATTTTTATGTACATCGTGCTCTTAGAACCTCATTTCGGAGCTTGTGCCTTGAAAGCTGTGATTTTGGATCATCAAAATCAATGTTTCAAGGCACAACAAGGTTTCAAGAAATAAGTCCCTATTCCGGAGCCTATAGTGTCAAAATTCCATTTTGATGCACATCGTTCTCTTAGAAGTTCATTTCGGAGCTTGTGCCTTGAAAGACCCAGTTTCAGAGCATCAAAATTAGTGTTTTGAGGCACAATAGGGTTTCAAGATGCAAGTGCCGATTCTAGAGCTAGTAGCATCAAAAATCAATTTTGATCCACATTGTGCTCTTAGAACCCTATTTTAGAAATTGTGCCTCAAAAGCCCAGTTTTGGAGCATCAAAATCGATGTTTGGAGGCACAACAAGGTTTCAAGATGCAAGTCCTGATTCTGGAGCCGGTAGCTTCAAAATTTGATTTTGACACACATCATGCTCTTAGAACCTTGTTTTGGAGCTTATGCCTCAAAATCTTTGGTTTTGAAGCAACAAAATTGTTGTTTGGAGGCACAACAATTTTTCAAGACGCAAGTCCCTATTTAGGAGCCTGTAGTGTCAAAACATGATTTTGATGCACAGCGTGCTCTTACAACCTCATTTCGGAGCATGTGGCTCGAAAGCTCCAGTTTTATAACATCAAAATCAATGTTTAAAGGCACAACATGGTTTCAAGACACAAGTCCCGATTCTCAAGCTGATTGCGTCAAAACATGATTTTGACAAACATGGTGTTCTTAGAACCTCATTTCGAAGGTTGTGCCTCAAAGGACCCAGTTTTGGAGCATCAAAATCAATATTTGTAGGCACAAAAAAGTTTCAAGAAGCAAGTCCCTATTCCAGAGCCTGTAGCATCAAAATTCCATTTTGACGCACATCATTCTCTTAGAAGCTCATTTCGGAGCTTGTGCCTCGAAAGACCCAGTTTTGGAGAATCAAAATCAATGTTTGGAGGCACAACAATGTTTCAAGATGCAAGTCCCAATTCTAGAGTCAATAGCGTCAAAATCTGATTTTCACGTACATCGTGCTCTTAGAACCTCATCTCGACGCTTGTGCCTCGAAAGCCCCTGTTTTGGAGCATCAAAATCAATGTTTTGAGGCACAACAAGGCTTCAAGATGCAAGCCCCGATTCTAGAGCCAGTAGCAATTTTGATGCACATTGTCCTCTTAGAACCCTGTTTTAGGAAATTGTGCCTCAAAAGCCCCAATTTTGGAGCATCAAAATCGATGTTTGGAGGCACAACAAGGTTTTCAAAATGCAACACCTGATTCTGGAGCCGGTAGCATCAGAATTTGATTTTGACGCACATCGTGCTCTTAGAACCTTGTTTTGGAGCTTATGCCTCCAAATTTTTGGTTTCGAAGCATCAAAATTGGTGTTTGGAGGAGTTCAAGACGTAAGTCCCTATTCGGGAGTCTATAGTGTCAAAAGATAATTTTGATGCACATCGTGCTCTTAGAACCTCATTTTGAAAGCTCCAGTTTCAAACGAGCAAAATCAAAGTTTGAAGGCACAACAAGGTTTCAAGACACGAGTCCCGATTCTCAAGCTGATAGCATCAAAGAAAGATTTTCACAAACATGGTGTTGTTAGAAACTTATTTTGGAGATTGTGCTTCAAAAGCCTCATTTTTGGAGTATAAAAATTAGTGTTTGGAGGCACAACAAGGTTTCAAGACGCAACTCCCAATTACAGAGTCGGTAGCGCCAAAACGCAATTTTGATGTACCACGTGCTCTTAAAACCTCATTTCGGAGCTTGTGCCTTGAAATCCCTTATTTTGGAACATCAAAATCAATGTTTTGAGGGACAACAAGGTTTCAAGAAGCAAGTCCCTATTCTGGAGCCTGTTGCGTCAAAATTCCATTTTGACGCACATCATTCTCTTAGAAGTTTATTTCGGAGCTTGTGCCTCGAAAGACCTAGTTTTGGAGCATCAAAATCAATGTTCAGAGGCACAACAAGGTTTGATGCAAGCCCGGATTCTAGAGTCGGTACCATTAAAATCTGATTTTGGTGCACATCGTGCTCCTAAAACCTCATTGCGAAGCTTGTGCCTTCGATAGCCCCAGTTTTGGAGGATCAAAATCAGTGTTTTGAGGCACAACAAGATTTCATGATGCACGCCTTGATTCTTGAGCCAGTAGCATCAAAATTCAATTTTGATGTATAATGTGCTCTTAGAACCCTTTTTTAGAAATTGTGCCTCAAAAGCCCAAGTTTTGGAGCATCAAAATCTATGTTTGGAGGCACAAAAACGTTTCAAGATGCAAGTCCTGAATCTGGAGTTGGTAGTGTCAAATTTGATTTTGGTGCACATCGTGCTCGCTCCTAGAACCTCATTTCGAAGCTTGTGCCTTCGAAAGCCCCAGTTTCGGAGCATCAAAATCAGTGTTTTGAGGCACAAGGAGGTTTCATGATGCAAGCATCAATTCTAGAGCCAGTAGCATCAAAATTCAATTTTGATGTACATTGTGCTCTTAGAACCCTTTTTTAGAAAGTTTGCCTCAAAAGCCCGAGTTTTAGAGCATCAAAATCTATGTTTGGGGGCACAAAAAGGTTTCAAGATGCAAGTCCTTATTCTGGAGCCGGTAGCGTCAAATTTGATTTTGACGCACATCATGCTCTGTGGCTCAAAAGCTCCAGTTTCAAAACATCAAAATCAATGTTTAAAGGCACAAAAAGGTTTAAAGACACAAGTCCCGATTCTCAAGCTGATAGCATCAAAACATGATTTTGACAAACATGGTGTTCTTAGAACCTCATTTCGGAGGTCGTGCCTCAAAAGCCTCATTTTTGGAACATAAAAATTAGTGTTTGGAGGCACAACAAGGTTTAAAGACACAAGTCCCAATTCCAGAGTCGGTAGCGTCAAAACACAATTTTGATGTACATCGTGCTCTTAGAACCTCATTTCGTAGCTTGTGCCATGAACATAATTTTCAAACATCAAAATCAATGTTTTCAGGAACAACAAAGTTTCAAGAAGCAAGTCCCTATTCCAGAGCCTGTACTGTCAAAACTCCATTTTGACACACATCATTCTCTTAGAAACTCATTTCGGAGCTTGTGCCTCGGAAGACCCAGTTTTGGAGCATCAAAATAAATGTTCGGAGGCACAACAAGGTTTCAAGATGCAAGTCCTGATTCTAGAGTCAATAGTGTCAAAATATGATTTTGGCCCACATCGTGCTCTTAGAACGTCATTTTTAACCTTGAAACTCGAAAGCCCCAGTATCGGATCATCAAAATTAGTGTTTTGAGGCACAACAAGATTTCAAGATGCAAGCCCCGATTCTAGAGCCAGTAGCATCAAATTCAATTTTCATGCACATTGTGCTCTTAGAACCCTATTTTAGAATTTGTGCCTCAAAAGCCCCAGTTTTGGAGCATCAAAATCAAAGTTTGGAGGCAAAACAAGGTTTCAAGATGCAAGTCCTAATTTTGGAGCCGGTAGCCTCAAAATTTGATTTTCACGCACATCGTGCTCTTAGAACCTTGTTTTGGAGCTTATGCCTCAAAATCTTTGGCTTCGAAGCATCAAAATTGGTGTTTGGAGACACAACAAGCTTTCAAGATGCAAGTCCTTATTCCAGAGTCGGTAGCATCAAAATGCAATTTTGATGTACATCATGCTCTTAAACCCTCATTTCGGAGCTTGTGCCTTGAAAGCCATGATTTTGGAACATCAAAATCAATGTTTTGGGGCACAACAACGTTCCAAGAAGCAAGTCCCTATTCCAGAGCCTGTAGCGTCAAAATTCCATTTTGACATACATTGTTCTCTTAGAAGCTCATTTCAGAGCTTGTGCCTCGAAAGACCCAGTTTTGGAGCATCAAAATCAATGTTTGGAGGCACAACAAGGTATCAAGATGCATGTCCCGATTCTAGAGTCAATAGCGTCAAAATCTAATTTTGCCGCACATCGTGCTCTTAGAACCTCATTTCGAAGCTTGTGCCTCCAAAGCCCCAGTTTTGGAGCATCAAAATCAGTGTTTTGAGGCACAACAAAGTTTCAAGATGCAAGCCCCGATTCTAGAGCCAGTAGCATCAAAATTCCATTTTTATGCACATTGTGCTTTTAGAACCCTGTTTTAGAAATTGTGCCTCAAAAGCCCTAGTTTTGGAGCATCAAAATCGATGTTTGGAGGCACAATAATGTTTCAAGATGCAAGTCTTGATTCTGGAGCCGGTAGCATTAAAATTTGATTTTGATGCACATCGTGCTCTTAGAACCTTGTTTTAGAGCTTATGCCACAAAATCTTCAATTTCAAATAATCAAAATTGGTGTTTGGAGGCACAACAAGCTTTCAAGACGCAAGTTCCTATTTCGGGGCCTGTAGTGTCAAGCGTCAAAATTTGATTTTGACAAACATCATGCTCTTTGAACCTTGGTTTGGAGCTTAGGCCTCAAAATCTTCTGTTTCGAAGCATCAAAATTGGTGTTTGTAGGCACAACGAGCTTTCAAGACGCAAGTTGCTATTCCGGAGCCTTTAGTGTCAAAACGTGATTTTGATGCACATCGTGCTCTTAGAACGTCATTTTGGAACGTGTGGCTTGAAAGCTCCAGTTTCAAAACATCAAATTCAATGTTCCTTGAAAGACCTAGTTTTGGAGCATCGAAATCAATGTTTGGAGAGACAACAAGTTTTCAAGATGTAAGTTCCGATTCTAGAGTCAATAGTGTCAAAATTTGATTTTGGCGCACATCATGCTCTTAGAACCTCATTTTGAAACTTGTGCCTCGAAAGCCCCAGTTTCAGAGCATGAAAATGAGTGTTTTGAGGCACAAGAAAGTTTCAAGATGCAAGCCTCGATTCTAGAGCCAGTACCTTCAAAATTCAATTTTGATGCACATTGTGCTCTTAGAACCATGTTTTTAGAAATTGTGCCTCAAAAGCCTCAGTTTTGGAAAATCAAAATCAATGTTTGGAGGCACAACAAGGTTTCAAGATGCAAGTCCTGATTCTGGACCTGGGTAGCATCAAAATTTGATTGTGATGCACGTCATGCTCTTAGAACCTTGTTTTGGAGCTGATAGCATCAAACACGATTTTGACAAACATGGTGTTCTTAGAACCTCATTTCAGAGGTCGTGCCTCAAAAGCCTTGTTTTTGGAGCATAAAAATTAGTGTTTGGAGGCTCATCCTAGGGTCAACACGCAATTTTTATGTACATTGTGCTCCTAGAACCTCATTTCAGAGCTTGCGCCTTGAAAGCCATAATTTTGGAACATCAAATCAATGTTTTGGGGCACACCAACGTTTCAAGAAACAAGTCCCTATTCCGGAGCTTGTAAAGTAAAAATTCCATTTTGAAGCACATCATTCTCTTAGAAGCTCATTCGGAGCTTGTGCCTTGAAAGACCTAGTTTTGGAGCATCAAAATCAATGTTTGGAGGCACAACAAGGTTTCAAGACGTAAGTCCCGATTCTAGAGTCAATAGCATCAAAATCTGATTTTGGCGCACATCATGCTCTAGGAACCTCATTTCGAAGCCTGTACCTCGAAAGTCCCAGTTTCAGAGCATCAAAATCAGTTTTTTGAAGCACAAAAAGGTTTTAAGATTCAAGCTCCGATTCTAGAGCCAGAAGCATCAAAATTCAATTTTGATGCACATTGTGTTTTTAGAACCCTGTTTTAAAAATTGTGCCTCAAAAGCCCCAGTTTTGCAGCAACAAAATCAACGTTTGGAGGCACAACAAGGTTTCAAGATGCAAGTCCACATTCCAGAGCCGGTAGTGTCAAAATTTGATTTTGACGCACATCGTGCTATTAGAACCTTGTTTTGGAGCTTATGCCTCAAAATCTTTGGTTTTGAAGCATCAAAATTGAGTTTTGAAGGCACAACACGCTTTCAAGATGCAAGTCCCTATTCCGGAGCCTGTAGTGTCAAAACATGATTTTGATGCACATCGTGCTCTTAGAACCTCATTTTGGAGTGTGTGGCTCAAAAGCTCCAGCTTGAAAACATCAAAATCAATGTTTAAAGGCACAATAAGTTTTCAAACACGAGTCTCGAATCTCAAGCTGATAGCGTCAAAAAATGGTTTTTTACAAACATGTGTTCTTAGAACCTCATTTCGGAGGTTGTGTCTCAAAAGCCTCATTTTTGGAACAGAAAAATTAGTGTTTGGAGACACAAGAAGGTTTCTAGACACAAGTCCCAATTCCCGAATCGGTAGCATCAAAATGAAATTTTGATGTACGTCGTGCTGTTAGAAGCTCATTTTGGAGCTTGTGCCTCAAAAGACACAGTTTTGGAGCATCAAAATCAATGTTTTGAGGCACAACAACGTTTCAAGATGTAAGCCCCAATTCTACAATGAGTAGCATCAAAATTGAATCAAAATAAGATTTTGGCACGCATCGTGCTCTTAGAACCTCATTTCTAAGCTTGAAACTCGAAAGCCCTAGTATCGGATCATCAAAATAAGTGTTTTGAGGCACAACAAGATTTCAAGATGCAAGCCCCGATTCTAGAGCCAATAGCATCAAAATTTATTTTTCATGCACATTGTGCTTTTAGAACACTATTTTAGAAATTGTGCCTCAAAAGCCCTAGTTTTGGAGCATCAAAATCGATGTTTGGAGGCACAACAAGGTTTCAAGATGCAAGTCTTGATTCTGGAGCCTGTAGGATCAGAATTTGATTATGACGCACATCGTGCTCTTAGAACCTTATTTTGGAGCTTATGCCTCAAAATCTTTGGTTCCGAAGCATCCAAATTGGTGTTTGGAGGCACAAGCAGCTTTCAAGACGCAAGTCTCTATTCTGGAGCCTGTAGTGTCAAAACATGATTTTGATGCACATCGTGATTTTAGAACCTCATTTTGAAGCGTGTGGCTCGAAAGCTCCAGTTTCAAAACATAAAAATTAGTGTGTGGAGGCACAACAATGTTTCAAGACACAATACTAATTCTATTCAAAGCCTATAAAGTCAAAAAAGTGATTTTGATGCACTTCGTGCTCTTACAACCTCATTTCGGAGCATGTGGTTCGAGAGCTCCACTTTCAAAACATCGAAATCAGTGTTTAAAGGCACAACAATGTTTGAAGACACGAGTCTTGATTCTCAAGCTGATAGCGTCAAAACATGATTTTGACAAACATGGTGTTCTTAGAACCTCATTTTGGAAGTTGTGCCTCAAAAGCCTCATTTTTGGATCACAAAAATTAGTTTTTGGAGGCACAACAAGGTTTCTAGACACAAGTCCCAATTCCAGAGTCGATAGAATCACAACACAATTTTTATGTACAACGTGCTCTTAGAACTTGATTTCAGAGCTTGTGCCTCGAAAGGCCCAATTTCAAAGCATCAAAATCAGCGTTTTGAGGCACAACAAAATTTCAAGATGCAAGCCCCGATTCTAGAGCCAGTAGCATCAAAAATTAATTTTGATGCACATTGTGCTCTTAGAACCCTGTTTTAGAAATTGTGCCTCAAAAGCCCTAGTTTTGGAGCATCAAAATCGATGTTTGGAGACACAACAAGGTTTCAACATGCAAGTCCTGATTTTGGAGCCTGTAGTATCAGAATTTGATTCTGACACACATCATGCTATTAGAACCTTGTTTTGGAGTTTATGCCTCAAAATCTTCAGTTTCGGAGCATGGAAATTGGTGTTTGGATGCACAACAAGCTTTCAAGACGCAAGTCCCTATTTTGTAGCCTATAGTGTTAAAACATGATTTTCATGTACATCGTGCTCTTAGAACCTCATTTCGGAGCTTGGGGCTTGGAAGTCCTGATTTTCGAACATCAAAATCAATGTTTTGAGGCACAACAAGGTTTCAAGAAGCAAGTCCCTATTCCGGAGCCTGTACCATCAAAATTCTATTTTGATGCACATCATTCTCTTAGAATCTCATTGCGGAGCATCAAAATACATGTTTGGAGGCACAATAAGGTTTCAAGATGCAAGTCTCGATTTTAGAGTCAATAGCACAAAAATATGATTTTGCCACACATCGTGCTCTTAGAACCTAATTTTAAAGCTTGAAATTTGAAACCCCCAGTTTTGGAGCATCAAAATCATTATTTTGAGGCACAACAAGGTTTCAAGATGCAAGCTCCGATTCTAGAGCTAGTACCATCAAAATTCAATTTTGATGCACATTGTACTCTTAGAACGCTGTTTTAGAATTTGTGCCTCAAAAGCCCCAGTTTTGGAGCATCAAAATTGAAGTTTGAAGGCACAACAACATTTCAAGATGCAAGTCCTGATTCGAGAGTCGGTAGCCTCAAAATTTGATTTTGATGCACATCGTGCTCTTAGAACCTTTTTTTGGAGCTTATGCCTCAAAATCTTCGGCTTCGAAGCATCAAAATTGGTGTTTGCAGACACAACAAGCTTTAAAGATGCAAGTCCCTATTCCAAAGTTAGTAGCGTCAAAATGCAATTTTGATGTACATCATGCTCTTAGAACCTCATTTCGGAGCTTGTGTCTTGAAAGCCATGATTTTGGAGCATCAAAATCAATGTTCTGAGGCACAAGAAGGTTTCAAAAAGTAAGTCCCTATTCCGGAGTGTGTAGTGTCACAATTCAATTTTGACGCACATCATTATCTTAGAAGCTCATTTTGAAGCTTGTGCCTAGAAAGCCTTAGTTTTGGAGCATCAAAATCAATGTTTGTAGGAACAACAAGGTTTCAAGATGCAAGTCCCGATTCTAGAGTCAATAGCATCAAAACCCTATTTTGGCGCACATCATGCTCTTAGAACCTCATTTCGAAGCTTGTGCCTCGAAAGCCCTAGTTTCGGAGCATCCAAATCAGTGTTTTCAGGCACAACAAGGTTTCAAGATGAAAACCCTGATTCTAGAGCCAATACCATAAAAATTAAATTTTGATGCACATTGTGCTCTTAGAACCCTGTTTTAGAAATTGTGCCTCAAAAGCCTCAGATTTGGAGCATCAAAATTGATGTTTGGAGGCACAACAAGGTTTCAAGATGCAAGTCCTGATCTTGAGACGGTAGCATCAAAATTTGATTTTGACGCACATCGTGCTCTTAGAACCTTGTTTTGGAGGTTATACCTCAAAATCTTCGGTTTCGAAGCATCAAAATTGGTGTTTGGAGGCACCACAAGCTTTCAAGATGCAAGTCCCTATTTTGGAGCCTGTATTGTCAAAACATGATTTTAATGCATATCGTGATCTTAGAACCTTGTTTTGGAGCGTGTGGCTCGAAAGCTCAAAAATTAGTGTTTGGAGGCACAACAAGGTTTCAAGACACAAGTCCCAATTCTAGAGTTCGTATCATCAAAATGTAATTTTGCTGTACATAGTGCTCTTAGAACCTCATTTCGGAGCTTGTGCCTTGAAAGACCCAGTTTTGGAGCATCAAAATCAATGTTTGGAGCCACAACAAGGTTTTAAGATGCAAGTCGTGATTCTAGAGTCAATAGCATCAAAATCTGATTTTGGCACACATCATGCTCTTAGAACCTCATTACGAAGCTTGTGCCTTGAAAGCCCCAGTTTCAGAGCATCAAAATCAGTTTTTTTAAGGCATAACAAGGTTTCAAGATGCAAGCCCTGATTCTAGAGCCAGTAGCATAAAATTTAATTTTGATGTACATTGTGTTGTTAGAATGCTATTTTAGAAATTATGCCTCAAAAGCCCCAGTTTTGTAGCATCAAAATCGATGTTTGGAGGCACAACAAGGTTTCAAGATGCAAGTCCTGACTCTGGAGCCAATAGTGTCAAAATTTAATTTTGACGCACATCGTGCTCTTAGAATCTTGTTATGGAGCTTATGCCTCAAAATCTTCGGTTTCGAAGCATCAAAATTGGTGGTTGGAGCCACAACAAGCTTTCAAAACATCAAAATCATTGTTTAAAGGCACAACAAGGTTTCAAGACACAAGTCCCGATTTTCAAGCTGATAGCGTCAAAACACGATTTTGACAAACATGGTGTTCTTAGAACCCCATTTCGTAGGTTGTGACTCAAAAGCCTCATTTTTGGAGCATAAAAATTAGTGTTTGGAGGAACAACAAGGTTTCAAGACACAAGTCCCAATTCTAGACTTGGTATTGTCAAAATGCAATTTTGATGTACGTCGTGCTCTTAGAACCTCATTTTGGAGCTTGTGCCTTGAAAGCCCTGATTTTGGAATATCAAAATCAATGTTTTGAGGCACAACAAGGTTTCAAGAAGCAAGTCCCTATTCATCATTCTCTTAAAAGCTCATTTCGGAGCTTGGGCCTCAAAAGACCCAATTTTGGAGCATCAAAATCAATGTTTGGAGGCACAACAAGGTTTCAAGATGCAAGTCCCGATTCTAGAATCAATAGCGTGAAAATCTGATTTTGGCGCACATCGTGCTCTTAGAACCTCATTTCGAAGCTTGTGCCTCGAAAGCCCTGATTTCGAAGCAACAAAATCAGTGTTTTGAGGCACAACAAGTTTTCAAGATGCACATTGTGCTCTTAGAACTTTGTTTTATAAATTCTACCTCAAAAGCCCCCAGTTTTGGAGCATCAAAATCGATGTTTGGATGCATAAGAAGGTTTCAAGATGCATGTCCTAATTGTAGAGTCGGTAGCATCAAAATTTCATGCACATCGTGTTCTCGGAACCTTTCTTTGGAGCTTATGACTCAAAATCTTCAGTTTCAAAGCATCAAAATTGGCTTGTGGAGGCACAACAAGCTTCCAAGATGCAAGTCCCTATTCTGGAGCCTGTAGTGTCAAAACGTTATTTTGATGCACATCATGCTCTGAGAACCTCATTTTGGAGCGTGTGGCTTGAAAGCTCCAATTTCAAAACATCAAAATCAATGGTTAAAGGCACAAAAAGGTTTCAAGATGCAAGCCCCGATTCTAGAGCCAGCAGCATCAAAATTCAATTTTGATGAACATTGTGCTCTTAGAACCCTGTTTTAGAAATTGTGCCTCAAGTCGGTAGCGTCAAAAATTTTTTTTGATGTACATCGTGTTCTTAGAACCTCATTTCAAAGCTTGTGCCTTCAAAGCCCTGTTTTGGGAACATCAAAATCAATGTTCTGAGGCACAACAAGGTTTCAGGAAACAAGTCCCTATTCCCAAGCCTTTAGTGTCAAAATTCCATTTTGACGCACATGGTCTTAGAAGGTCATTTCGGAGCTTGTCCCTCGAAAGACCCAGTTTTGGAGCATCAAAATCAATGTTTGGAGGCACAACAAATTTTCAAGATGCAAGTCCCGATTCTAAAGTCAATTTTGTTAAAATCTGATTTTGGCGCACATCGTGCTCTTAGAACCTCATTTCGAAACTTGTGCCTCGAAAGCCCCGGTTTCAGAGCATCAAAATCAGTGTTTTGAGGCACAACAAGGTTTCAAGATGCAAGCCCCGATTGTAGAGCCAATAGCATCAAAATTCAAAAAAAATTCACATTGTGCTCTTCTGTTATAGAAATTGTGCCTCGAAAGCCCCAATTTTGGAGCATCAAAATCGACGTTTGGAGGCACAACAAGGTTTCAAGATGCAAGACCTGATTTTGGAATAGGTAGCATCAAAATTTGATTTTGACACACATCGTGCTCTTAGAACCTTGTTTTGGAGCTTATGCATCAAAATCTTCTATTTCGAAGCATCCAAATTGGTGTTTGGAGGCACAACAAGCTTCCAAGATGAAAGTCTCTATTCCGGA
>NC_081411.1:461030650-461060175 GCF_030272615.1 Cryptomeria japonica
TTGATGTTCTAAAACTGGAGCTTTCAAGCCACACACTCCTAAGCGAAGTTCTAAGACCATGATGTGCATCAAAATCATGTTTTGACACTACAGGCTCCATAATAGGGACTTCCATCTTGAAAGCTTGTCGTTCTTCCAAACACCAATTTTGATGCTTTCAAATCAAAGATTTTGAGAGATAAGCTCCAAAACAAGGTTCTACGAGCACGATGTGCATCAAAATCAAATTCTGACACTACTGGCTCCAGAATCAGGACTTGCATTTTGAAAGCTTGTTGTGCCTACAAACATTGATTTTGATGCTCCAAAACAGGGGCATTTGAGGCAAAATTTCTAAAACAGGGTTCTAAGGGTAGAATGTGCATCAAAATTGAATTTTGGTGCTACTGGCTCGAGAATTGGGGCTTGCATCTTGAAACCTTGTTGTGCCTAACAACACTGATTTTGATGCTCTAAAACTGGGGCTTTTGAGGCACAAGCTTCGAAATGAGGTTCTAAGAGCACGATGTGTGCCAAAATCAGATTTGACGCTATTGACTATAGAATTGGGACTTGCATCTTGAAACCCTGTTGTGCTTCCAAACATTGATTTTGATGCTCCAAAACTGGGTCTTTCGAGGCACAAGCTCTAAAATGAGCTTCTAAGAGAATGATGTGCGTCAAATCCAAATTTTGATTCTACAGGCTCTGGAATAGAGACTTGCTTCTTGAAACCTTGTTGTGCCTCAAAACATTGATTTTGATGTTCCAAAATTAGGTCTTTCAAGACACAAGCTCCGAAATGAGGTTCTAAGAGCACGATGTACATCAAAAATTGTGTTTTGACGCTACTGACTCTGGAATTGGGACTTGTGTCTTGAAACCTTGTTGTTCCTCCAAACACTAATTTTTATGCTCCAAAAATGAGGCTTTTGAGGCACAACCTCCGAAATGAGGTTCTTAGAACACCATGTTTGTCAAAATCATGTTTTGACGCTATTAGCTTGAGAATTAGGACTTGTGTCTTGAAAGCTTGTTGTGCCTCGAAACACCAATTTTGATGCTTCAAAATGGAAGATTTTGAGGCATAAGCTCCAAAACAAGGTTCTAAGAGCACGATGTGCGTCAAGATCAAATTTTAAGGCTACCGGCTCCAAAATCAAGACTTGCATCTTGAAAGCTTCTTGTGCCTCCAAACATCGATTTTGATGCTCCAAAACTAGAGCTTTTGTAGGCACAATTCTGAAACAGGGTTCTAAGAGCACAATGTGCCTCCAAACACCAATTTTGATGCTTCGAAACAAAAGATTTTGAGGCAAAAGCTCCAAAATGAGGTTATAAGAGCACGATGTACATCAAAATTGTGTTTTGACACTATCTACTCTGGAATTGGGACTTTTGTCTTGAAACCTTGTTGTTCCTCCAAACAATAATTTTTAAGCTCCAAAAAGACCACGATGTGCATCAAAATCATGTTTTGACACTATAGGCTCCAAAATAGGGACTTGCGTCTTGAAAGCTTGTTGTTCTTCTAAACACCAATTTTGATGCTTTGAAATCAAATTCTGACGCTACTAGCTCTAGAATCAGGACTTGCATTTTGAAACCTTGTTGTGCCTCCAAACATCAATTTTGATGCTCCAAAATAGGGGCTTTTGAGGCAAAATTTCTAAAACAGGGTTCTAAGAGCACAATGTGCATCAAAATTGAATTTTGATGCTACCTGGCTTGAGAATCAGGGCTTGCATCTTGAAACTTGTTGTGCCTCAAAATCATGTGGGGCCTGTAGTGTCAAATCATGTTTTGACACTATAGGCTCCAGATTAGGGACTTACATCTTGAAAGCTTGTTGTTCCTTGAAAGCTCCGAAGCTGGGGCTTTCAAGGAACAAGCTTCAAAATGAGGTTCTAGGAGCATGATATGCGCCAAAATCAGATTTTGACGCAATTGTCTCTAGAATCGGGACTTGTATCTTGAAACCTTGTTGTGCCTCCAAACATTGATTTTGATGTTTCAAAACTGGGTCTTTCGAGGCACAAGTTCCGAAATGTGCTTGTAAGAGAATGATGTGCGTCAAGATGGAATTTAGACACTACAGGCTCTCGAATAGGGACTTGGTTCTTGAAACCTTGTTGTGCCACAAAACATTGATTTTGATGTTCCAAAATCAGGGCTTTCAAGGCACAAGCTCCGAAATGAGGTTCTAAGAGTACGATGTACATCAAAATTGCGTTTTCATGCTACCAACTCTAGAATTGGGACTTGTGTCTTGAAAACTTCTTGTGCCTCCAAACACTAATTTTTATGCTCAAAAAACGAGGCTTTTGAGGCACAACCTCCGAAATGAGGTTCTAAGAACACCTTGTTTTTCAAAATCATATTTTTACGCTATCAGCTTGAGAATAGGGACTTGTGTCTTGAAACCTTATTGTGCCTTTAAACATTGATTTTGATGTTTTGAAATTGGAGCTTTCGAGCCACATGCTTTGAAACGAGGTTATAAGAGCCCGATGTGCATCAAAATCATGTTTTGACACTACAGGCTCCAGAATAGGGACTTGCGTCTTGAAAGATTGTTGTGTCTCCAAACACCAATTTTGATGCGTGGAAACTGAAGATTTTGAGAGATAAGCTCCAAAACAAGGTTCTAAGAGCACAATGTGCGTCAAAATCAAATTTCAACGCTAACCGGCTCTAGAATTAGGACTTACATCTTGAAACCTTGTTGTGCGTCCAAACATCGATTTTGATGCTCCAAAACTTGGGATTTTGAGGCAAAACTTCTAAAACAGGGTTCTAACAGCACAATGTGCATCAAAATTGAATTTTGGTGGTACTGGCTATAAAATCAGGGCTTGCATCTTGAAACCTTTTTGTTCCTCAAAACACTAATTTTGATGCTCTGAAACCAAGGCTTTCGAGGCACAAGCTTCGAAATGAGGTTCTAAGAGTACAATGTGTGCCAAAATTAAATTTTGACACTATTGACTCTAGAATTGGGACATGCATCTTGAAACCATGTTGTGCCTCCAAACATTGATTTTGATTCTCCAAAACTAGGTGTTTCGAGGCACAAGATCTGAAATTGGGACTTTCTTCTTGAAACGTTGTTGTGCCTCAAAATATTGATTTTGATGTTCCCAAACCAGGGGTTTCAAGGCACAAGCTCCGAAATGAGCTTCTAAGAGCATCTTGTACATCAAAATTGCGTTTTGATGCTAGCGACTCTGGAATTGGGACATGTGTCTTTAAACCTTGTTGTGCCTCCAAACACTAATTTTTATGCTCCAAAAATGAGGCTTGTGAGGCACAACCTCCATAAAGAGGTTCTAAGAAAACCTTGTTTGTCAAAATCATGTTTTGACACTATCAGCTTGAGAATCGGGACTTGTGTCTTGAAATCTTGTTGTGCCTTTAAACATTGATTTTGATGTTTTGAAACTGGAGGTTCGAGCCACATGCTCTGAAATGAGGTTCTAAGACCACAATGTGCATCAAATCACGTTTTCACACTATAGGCTCTTTGTAATAGGGACTTGCATCCTGAAAGCTTGTTGTGACTCCAAAACACCAATTTTGATACTTCAAAATTGAAGATTTTGAGGCATAAGCTCCAAAACACGGTTCTAAGAGAACGATGTGCGTCAAGATCAAATTTTGACGCTACCGGCTCCAAAGTCAGGACTTGTATCTTGAAACCTTGTTGTGCCTTCAAACATCGAGTTTGATGCTCCAAAACTTGAGCTTTTGAGGCACAATTTCTAAAATAGGGTTCTAAGAGCACAATATGCATCAAAATTGCTACTGGCTCTAGAATCGGGGCTTGCATCTTGAAACCTTGTTGTGCTTCAAAACACCGATTTTGATGCTTTGAAATGAGGTTCTAAGAGCATGATGTGTGCCCAAATGAGATTTTGACGCTATTGATTGTAGAATCAAGACTTGCATCTTGAAACCTTGTTCTGCCTCCAAACATTGATTTTGATGCTAAAAAACTGGGTGTTTCGAGGCACAAGCTCCAAAATGAGCTTCAAGGAGAATGATGTGCATCAAAATGGAATTTTGACGCTACAAGCCTTGAAATAGGGACTTGCTTCTTGAAACCTTTTTGTTCCTCAAAACATTGATTTTGATGTTCCAAAATCAGGGCTTTCAAGGCACAAGCTCTGAAATGATGTTTTAAGAGTACGATGTACATCAAAATTGCATTTTGACACTACCGAATCTGGAATTGGTACTTGTTTTTGGAAACATTGTTGTGCCTCCAAACACTAATTTTTATGCTCCAAAAATGAGGCTTTTGAGGCACAACCTCTGAAATGAGGTTCTTAGAACACCATGTTTGTCAAAATTGTGTTTTGACGCTATCAGCTTGAGAATCAGGACTTGTGTCTTGAAACCTTGTTGTGCCTTTAAATATTGATTTTGATGTTTAGAAACTGGAGCTTTCGAGCCATACGCTCTGAAATGAGGTTCTAAGAGAACGATGTGTATCAAAAATCATGTTTTGACATTACAGGCTCCAAAATAGGGACTTGCGTCTTGAAAGCTTGTTCTGCCTCCAGACACCAATTTTGATGCTTTGAAACCGAAGATTTTGAGGCATAAGCTCCAACACAAGGTTCTAAGAGCACGATGTGCGTCAAAATAAAATATTGACACTATCGGCTCTAGAATCAGGGCTTGCATCTTGAAAGCTTGTTCTGCCTCCAAACATCAATTTTGATGCTCCAAAACTGGGGCTTTTGAGGCACAATTTCTAAACAGGGTTCTAAGAGCAGAATGTGCATCAAAATTGAATTTTGATGCTACTAGCTCTAGAGTCGGGGCTTGCATCTTGAAACCTTATTGTGCCTCAAAACACTGATTTTGATGCTCCGAAACCGGGGCTTTCGAGGCACAAGCTTTGAAATGAGGTTATAAGATTACGATGTGCGCCCAAAATCAGATTTTGACCCTATTGACTCTAGAATCGGGACTTGCATCTTGAAACCTTGTTGTGCCTCCAAACATCGATTTCAATTCTCTAGAAGTGGGTATTTCGAGGCACAAACTCTGAAATGAGCTTCTAAGAGAATGATGTGTGTCAAAATGGAATTTTGATGCTATAGGCTATGGAATAGGGACCTGTTTCTTGAAACCTTGTTGTGCCTCGAAACATTGATTTTGATGCTCCAAAATCAGGGCTTTCAAGGCACAAGCTCCAAAATGAGGTTCTAAGAGCATGATGTACATCAAAATTGTGATTTGACGCTACCGACTCTGAAATTGGGACTTTTGTCTTGAAACCTTGTTGTGCCTCCAAACACTAATTTTATGCTCCAAAATCGAGGCTTTTGAGGCACAACCTCCAAAATGAGGTTCTAAGAACACCATGTTTGTCAAATCATTTTTTGACACCATCAACTTGAGAATCGAGACTTTTGTCATGAAACCTTATTGTGTCTTTAATCCTTGTTTTGAAACAAAGATTTTGAGGCATAAGCTCCAAAACAAGGTTCTAAGAGCACGATGTGCCTCAAATTTGATGCTACCTGCTCCAGAATCAGGACTTGCATCTTGAAACCTTGTTGTGCCTCCAAACATCAATTTTGATGCTCCAAAATTGGGGCTTTTGAGGCACAATTTCTAAAATAGACTTCTAAGAGCACAATGTGCATGAAAACTAAATTTTGATGCTACTGGCTCTAGAATCGGGGCTTGCATCTTGAAACCTTGTTGTGCCTCAAAACACTGATTTTGATGCTCCAAAACCAGGGCTTTCGAAGCACAAGATTCAAAATGAGCTTTTAAGAGCACGATGTGCGCCAAAATCATATTTTGCCGCTATTGACTCTAGAATTAGGACTTGTAGCTTTAAACCTTGTTGTGCCTCCAAACATTGATTTTGATGCTCCAAAACTGGGTTTGTTGAGGCACAAGCTCCGAAATGAGCTTCTAAAAGAATGATGTACTTCAAAATGGAATTTTGATGCTACAGGCTCTCGAATAGGGACATGCTTCTTGAAACCTTGTTGTGCCTCAAAACATTGATTTTGATGTTCCAAAATCAAGGCTTTCAAGGGACAAGCTTCGAAATGAGGTTCGAAGAGCACGATTTACATAAAAATTGTGTTTTGACACTATCGACTCTAGAATTGGGACTTGTGTCTTGAAACCTTGTTGTGCCTCCAAACACTAATTTTTATGCTTAAAAAATGAGGCTTTTAAGGCACAACCTCCAAAATGAGGTTCTAAGAACACCATGTTTGTCAAAAATCGTGTTTTCATGCTATCAGCTTGAGAATAGGGACTTGTGTCTTGAAACCTTGTTGTGCCTTTAAACATTGATTTTGATGTTTTGAAACTGGAGGTTTTGAGGCACATGCTCCGAAACAAGGTTCTAAGAGCACGATGTGCATGAAAATCACATTTTGACACTATAGGCTCCGGAATAGGGACTTGCTTGTTGAAAGCTTGTTGTGCCTCCAAAAACGAATTTCGATGCTTCGAAATCGAAGAATTTTAGGCATAAGCTCCAAAAGAAGGTTCTAAGAGTACAATGTGTGTCAAAATCAAATATTGACTCTACCGGCTCAAGAATCAAGACTTGCATCTTGAAACCTTGTTGTGCCTCCAAACATCGATTTTGATGCTCCAAAACTGGGGCTTTCCAAGCACAATTTATAAAATAGGGTTCTAAGAGCACAATGTGCATCAAAATTGAATTTTGATGCTACTGGCTCTAAAATCGGGGCTTGCATTTTCAAATCTTGTTGTGCCTCAAAACACTGATTTTGAAGCTCCGAAACCGGGGCTTTCGAGGCACAAGCTTCGAAATGAGGTTCTAAGAGCACGATGTGTGCCAAAATTAGTTCTTGATGCTATTGACTCTAGAATCGGGACTTGCATCTTGAAACCTTGTTGTGCCTCCAGACATTGATTTTGATGCTCCAAAACTGGGTCTTTCATGGCACAAGCTGCGAAATGAGCTTGTAATAGAATGATGTGCGTCAAAATGGAATTTGATGCTACAGGCTCCAGAATAGGGACTTGTTTCTTGAAACCTTGTTGTGCCTCAAAACATTGATTTTGATGTTCCAAAAATCAGGGCTTTCAAGGCACAACCTCCGAAACAAGGTTCTAAGAGTACGATGTGCATCAAAATTGTGTTTTGACGCTACCAGACTCTGGAATTGGGACTTGTGTCTTGAAACCTTGTTGTGCCTCTAAACACTAACATTTATGCTCCAAAAATGAGACTTTTGAGGCACAACCTCCGAAATGAGGTTCTAAGAAGACTATGTTTGTCAAAATCATGTTTTAATGCAATTAGCTTGAGAATCCGGACTTGCATCTTGAAACCTTGTTGTGCCTCAAAAATCGATTTTGATGCTCCAAAATTGGGGCTTTTGAGGCACAATTTTTAAAACAGGGTTCTAAGAGCACAATGTACATCAAAATTGAATTTTGATGCTAGTGGCTCTAGAATCGGGGCTTGCATCTTGAAACCTTGTTATGCCTCAAAACACTGATTTTGATGCTCCAAAACTATGGCTTTCAAGGCACAAGCTTCAAATGAGGTTCTAAGAGCACGATATGCACCAAAATCAGTTTTTGATGCTATTGACTCTAGAATCGGGACTTGCATCTTGAAACCTTGTTGTGCTTCCAAACATTGATTTTGATCCTCCAAAACTGGGTCTTTCGAGGCACAAGCTCCGAGATGAGCTTTGAAGAAAAACATGTGCGTCAAAATGGAATTGGGAGTTTTGACGCTACCCACTCTGGAATTGGGACTTGTGTCTTGAAACCTTATTGTGCCTCCATGCACTAATTTTTATGCTCCAAAAATGAGGCTTTTGAGGCAAAACGTCCAAATGAGCTTCTAAGAACACCATGTTTGTCAAAATCATGATTTGACGTTATCAGCTGGAGAATCAGACTTGTGTCTTGAAACCTTGTTGTGCCTTTAAACATTGATTTTGATGTTTTGAAACTGGAGCTTTCGAGCCACATGCTTCGAAATGAGGTTCTAAGAGCACAATGTGTGTCAAAATCAAATTTTGACGCAACCGCCTCTAGAATCAGGACTTGCATCTTGAAACCTTGTTTTTCCTCCAAACATCAATTTTGATGCTCCAAAACTGTGGCTATTGAGACACAATTTCTAAAACAGGGTTCTAAGAGAACATGTGCATCAAAATTGAATTTTTATGATACTGGCTCTAGAATCGGGGCTTGCATCTTGAAACCTTGTTGTTCCTCAAAACACTGATTTTGATGCTCCAAAATCGGGGCTTTCGAGGCAAAAGCACTAATTTTTATGCTCCAAAAATGCACCTTTTGAGGCACAACCTCCGAAAAATCATGTTTTGACATTACAGGCTCCAAATAGGGACTTGCGTCTTGAAAGCTTGTTCTGCCTCCAGAGACCAATTTTGATGCTTCGAAACCGAAGATTTTGAGGCATAAGCTCCAAAACAAGGTTCTAAGAGCACGATGTGCGTCAAAATAAAATATTGACACTATCGGCTCCAGAATCAGGGCTTGCATCTTGAAAGCTTGTTCTTCCTCCAAACATCAATTTTGATGCTCCAAAACTGGGGCTTTTGAGGCACAATTTCTAAAACAAGGTTCTAAGAGCAGAATGTGCATCAAAATTGAATTTTGATGCTACTAGCTCTAGAGTCGGGGCTTGCATCTTGAAACCTTATTGTGCCTCAAAACACTGATTTTGATGCTCCGAAACTGGGGCTTTCGAGGCACAAGCTTTGAAATGAGGTTATAAGATTACGATGTGCGCCAAAATCAGATTTTGACCCTATTGACTCCAGAATCGGGACTTGCATCTTGAAACCTTGTTGTGCCTCCAAACATCGATTTTAATTCTCCAGAAGTGGGTATTTCGAGGCACAAACTCTGAAATGAGCTTCTAAGAGAATGATGTGCGTCAAAATGGAATTTTGATGCTATAGGCTACGGAATAGGGACCTATTTCTTGAAACCTTGTTGTGCCTCGAAACATTGATTTTGATGCTCCAAAATCAGGGCTTTCAAGGCACAAGCTCCAAAATGAGGTTCTAAGAGCATGATGTACATCAAAATTGTGATTTGACGCTACCGACTCTGAAATTGGGACTTTTGTCTTGAAACCTTGTTGTGCCTCCAAACACTAATTTTTATGCTCCAAAACCGAGGCTTTTGAGGCACAACCTCCAAAATGAGGTTCTAAGAACACCATGTTTGTCAAAATCATTTTTTGACACCATCAACTTGAGAATCGGGACTTTTGTCATGAAACCTTATTGTGTCTTTAATCCTTGTTTTGAAACCAAAGATTTTGAGGCATAAGCTCCAAAACAAGGTTCTAAGAGCACGATGTGCCTCAAAATTTGATGCTACCTGCTCCAGAATCAGGACTTGCATCTTGAAACCTTGTTGTGCCTCCAAACATCAATTTTGATGCTCCAAAATTGGGGCTTTTGAGGCACAATTTCTAAAATAGACTTCTAAGAGCACAATGTGCATGAAAACTAAATTTTGATGCTACTGGCTCTAGAATCGGGGCTTGCATCTTGAAACCTTGTTGTGCCTCAAAACACTAATTTTGATGCTCCAAAACTAGGGCTTTCGAAGCACAAGCTTCAAAATGAGCTTTTAAGAGCACGATGTGCGCCAAAATCATATTTTGCCGCTATTGACTCTAGAATTGGGACTTGTAGCTTTAAACCTTGTTGTGCCTCCAAACATTGATTTTGATGCTCCAAAACTGGGTTTGTCGAGGCACAAGCTCCGTAATGAGCTTCTAAAAGAATGATGTGCGTCAAAATGGAATTTTGATGCTACAGGCTCTCGAATAGGGACATGCTTCTTGAAACCTTGTTGTGCCTCAAAACATTGATTTTGATGTTCCAAAATCAAGGCTTTCAAGGGACAAGCTTCGAAATGAGGTTCGAAGAGCACGATTTACATAAAAATTGTGTTTTGACGCTATCGACTCTAGAATTGGGACTTGTGTCTTGAAACTTTGTTGTGCCTCCAAACACTAATTTTTATGCTTAAAAAATGAGGCTTTTAAGGCACAACCTCCAAAACGAGGTTCTAAGAACACCATGTTTGTCAAAAATCGTGTTTTCATGCTATCAGCTTGAGAATAGGGACTTGTGTCTTGAAACCTTGTTGTGCCTTTAAACATTGATTTTGATGTTTTGAAACTGGAGGTTTTGAGGCACATGCTCCGAAACAAGGTTCTAAGAGCACGATGTGCATGAAAATCACATTTTGACACTACAGGCTCCGGAATAGGGACTTGCTTGTTGAAAGCTTGTTGTGCCTCCAAAAACGAATTTCGATGCTTCGAAATCGAAGAATTTTAGGCATAAGCTCCAAAAGAAGGTTCTAAGAGTACAATGTGTGTCAAAATCAAATATTGACTCTACCGGCTTAAGAATCAAGACTTGCATCTTGAAACCTTGTTGTGCCAAACATCGATTTTGATGCTCCAAAGTTGGGGCTTTTCAGGCACAATTTCTAAAACAGGGTTCTAAGAGCACAATGTGCATCAAAATTGAATTTTGATGCTACTGGCTCTAAAATCGGGGCTTGCATCTTAGAACCTCGTTTCGGAGCGTGTGGCTCGAAAGCTCCAGTTTTGAAGCATCAAAATCAACGTTTAAAGGCACAACAAGGTTTCAAAACAAAATCCAGATTCTCAAGCTGATAGCGTCAAAACATGAGTTTGACAAACATGGTGTTCTTTCAACCTCATTTCAGAGGTTGTGCCTCAAAAGCCTCATTTTTGGAGCATAAAAATTATTTTTTGGAGGCACAACAAGGTTTCAAGACACAAGTCCCAATTCTAGAGTTCGTAGCGTCAAAATGCAATTTTGATGTACATCGTGCTCTTAGAACCTCATTTCGGAGCTTATGCCTTGAAAGCCCTTATTTTAGAACATCAAAATCAATGTTTTGAGGCACAACAAGGTTTCAAGAAGCAAGTCCCTATTTCAAAACCTGTAGCGTCAAAAATTCATTTTGAGGCACATCATTCTCTTAGAAGTGCATTTCAGAGCATGTGCCTCGAAAGACCTTGTTTTGGAGCATCAAAATCAATGTTTGGAGGCACAACATTGTTTCAAGATGCAAGCCCCGATTCTAGAGCCAGTAGCATCAAAATTCAATTTTCATGCACATTGTCCTCTCAGAACTCTATTTTAAAAATTTTGTCTCAAAATCCCCAGTTTTGGAACATCAAAATCGATGTTTGGAGGCACAACAAGCTTTGAAGAGGCAAGTCCCAATTCCAAAGCCTGTAGTGCCAAAACATGATTTTGATGCACATCGTGCTCTTAGAACCTCATTTCGAGGCATGTGGCTCAAAAGCTCCAGTTTCCAAATATCAAATCAATGTTTAAAGGCACAACAAGGTTTCAAGACACAAGTCCCGATTCTAAATCTGATAGCGTCAAAAAATGATTTTTACAAACATGGTGTTCATTTCGGAGGTTGTGCCTCAAAAGCCTCATTTTTGGAGTATAAAAATTAGTGTTTAGAGGCACAACAAGGTTTCTAAATACAAGTCCCAATTCCAGAATCGGTAGTGTCAAAACGCAATTTTGGTGTAGATTCTTAGAACCTCTTTTTGAAGCTTGTGCCTTGAAAGCCCTGATTTTAGAACATTAAAATCAATGTTTTGAGGCACAACAAGGTTTCAAGTAGCAAGTCCCTATTCTGGAGCCTGTAACGTCAAAATTCCATTTTGATGTGCATCATTCTCTTAGAAGCTCATTTCGGAGCTTATGCCTCGTAAGACCCAGTTTTGGAGCATCAAAATCAATGTTTGGAGGCACAACAACTTTCAAGATACAAGTCCCGATTCTACAGTCAATGGCGTCAAAATATGATTTTGGCACACATCATGGTCTTAGATCCTCATTTTGAAGCTTGTGCCTCGAAAGCCCTGATTTTTTAGCACCAAAATAAGTGTTTTGAGGCACAACAAGGTTTCAAGATGCAATCCCCGATTCTAGTGCCAGTAGCATCAAAATTCAATTTGATGCACATTGTGCTCTTAGAACCCTGTTTTAGAAATTGTGCCTCAAAAGCCCTGTTTTGAAGCATCAAAATCAATGTTTGGAGACACAATAAGGTTTTGAATCATCAAAATTGGTGTTTGGAGGCACAACAAGCTTTCAAGACGCAAGTCCCTATTCTGGAGCCTGTAGTGTCAAAACATGGTTTTGATGCACATCGTGCTCTTAGAACCTCGTTTCAAAGCTTGTGGCTCGGAAGCTCCAGTTTCGAAACATCAAAATCAATATTTAAAGGCACAACAAGGTTTCAAGACACAAGTCCCGATTATCAAGCACATAGCATCAAAACATGATTTTGACAAACATGGTGTTCTTAGAACCTCATTTCAGAGGTTGTGCCTCAAAAGCCTCATTTTTGGAGCTTAAAAATTAGTATTTGTAGGCACAACAAGGTTTCAAGACACAAGTCCCAATTTCAGAGTCGGTAGCATCAAATCACAATTTTGATGTACATCCTGCTAATAGAACCTTATTTCGGAGCTTGTGCGTTCAAAGCATTGATTTTGGAACATCAAAATTAATGTTTCAAGGCACAACAAGGTTTCAAGAAGCAAGTCCCTATTCTGGAGCCTATAGCGTCAAAATTCCATTTTCACACACATCATTCTCTTAGAAGCTCATTTCGGAGCTTGTGCCTCGAAAGACCCAATTTTGGAGCATCAAAATCAATGTTTGGAGGCACAACAAAGTTCCAAGATGGAAGTCCCAATTCTAGAGTCAATAGCGTCAAAATATGATTTTGGCGCACATTGTGCTCTTAGAACCTCATTTCAACGCTTGTGCCTTGAAAGCCCTGGTTTCAGAGCATCAAAATCAATGTTTTGAGGCACAACAAGGTTTCAAAATGCAAGCCCTGATTCTAGAGCCAGTAGCATCAAAATTCAATTTTGATGCACATTGTGCTCTTAGAACCCTATGTTAGAAATTGTGCCTCAAAAGCCCCTGTTTTGGAGCATCAAAATTGATGTTTGAAGGCAAAACAAGCTTTCAAGATGCAAGTCCCTATTATGGAGCATGTACTATCAAAACTTGATTTTGATGCACATCGTGCTCTTAGAACCTCATTTCAAAGTGTGTGGCTTGAAAGTTCCAGTTTTAAAACATCAAAATTAATGTTTAAAGGCGCAACAAGGTTTCATGACAGAAGTCCTGATTCTCAAGCTGATGGCGTCAAAACATGATATGGACAAACATGGTGTTCTTAGAACCTCCTTTTGGAGATTGTGCCTCAAAACCCTCATTTTTGGAGCATAAAAATTAGTGTTTAGAGGCACAACAAGGTTTCAAGACACAAGTCCCAATTTCAGAGTCGGTAGCATCAAAGCGCAATTTTGATGTACATCGTGCTCTTAGAACCTCATTTCGGAGCTTGTGCCTTCAAAGCCCTGATTTTGGAACATCAAAATCAATGTTTCGAGGCACAACAAGGTTTCAAGAAGCAAGTCCCTATTCCGAAGCCTGTGGCGTCAAAATTTCATTTTCACACACATCATTCTCTTAGAAGCTCATTTCAGAGCTTGTGCCTCAAAAGACCTAATTTTGGAGCATCAAAATCAATGTTTGGAGGCACAACAAAGTTTCAAGATGGAAGTCCCGATTCTAGAGTCAATAGCGTCAAAATATGATTTTGGCATACATTGTGCTCTTAGAACCATATTTCAACGCTTGTGCCTCGAAAGCCCCGATTTCGGAGCATCAAAATTAGTGTTTTGAGGCACAATAAGGTTTCAAAATGCAAGCCCCGATTCTAGAGCCAGTAGCATTAAAATTCAATTTTGATGCACATTGTTCTCTTAGAACCCTATTTTAGAAATTGTACCTCAAAAGCCCCTGTTTTTGGAGCATCAAAATTGATGTTTGGAGGCACAACAAGGTTTCCAGATGGAAGTCCTGATTCTGGAGTCAGTAGCGTCAAAATTTGATTTTGATGCACATCATGCTCTTAGAACCTTGGTTTGGAGCTTATGCCTCAAAATTGGTGTTTGGAGGCACAACAAGCTTTCAAGATGCAAGTGCCTATTCTGGAGCCTGTAGTGACAAAATAGGATTTTGATGAACCTCGTTTCAAAGCGTGTCACATGATTTTGATGAACCTCATTTCAGAGCGTATGCCTCGAAAGGTCTAGTTTCAAAACATCAAAATCAATGTTTAAAGGCACAATAAGGTTTCAAGACACAAGTCCTAATTCTGAAGCTGATAGCGTCAAAACACGATTTTGACAAACATGGTGTTCTTAGAACCTCATTTCGGAGGACATGCCTCAAAAGCCTCATTTTTTGAGCATAAAAATTAGTGTTTGGAGGCACAACAAGGTTTCAAGACACAAGTCCCAATTCCAGAGTCGGTAGCATCAAAACGCAATTTTGATGTAAATCGTGCTCTTAGAACCTCATTTCGGAGCTTGTGCCTTGAAAGCCCTGATTTTGGAACATCAAAATTAATGTTTTGAGGAACAACAAGGTTTCAAGAAGCAAGTCCCTATTCCAGAGCCTCTAGCATCAAAATTCCATTTTGACGCACATCATTCTCTTAGAAGCTCATTTCGGAGATTGTGCCTCGAAAGACCAAGTTTTGGAGCATCAAATTCAATGTTTGGAGGCACAACAAGGTTTCAATATGCACTTCCCGATTCTATATTCAATAGTGTCAAAATATGATTTTCGCGCACATCGTACTCTTAGAACCTCATTTCGAAGCTTGTGCCTCAAAAACCCCAGTTTCGGAGTATCAAAATCAATGTTTTGAGGCACAACAAAGTTTCAAGATGCAAGCCCCAATTCTAGAGCCAGTAGCATCAAAATTCAATTTTGATTCTCATTGTTCTCTCAGAACAGTTTCTTAGAAATTGTGCCTCCAAAGGCCCAGTTTTAGAGCATCAAAATTGATGTTTGGAGGCACAACAAGGTTTCAAGATTGAAGTCCTCATTCTAGAGCCGGTAGCATCAAAATTTGGTTCTAACGCACATCATGCTCTTAGAACCTCGTTTCGAAGCATAAAAAGTAGTGTTTGAAGGCACAACAATGTTTCAAGACACAAGTCCCAATTCTAGAGTCGGTAGCGTCAAACGTAATTTTGGTGTACATCGTGCTCTTAGAACCTCATTTCGGAGCTTGTGCCTTGAAAGCCCCGATTTTGGAACATCAAAATCAATGTTTTGAGGCACAACAAGGTTTCAAGAAGCAAGTCCTTATTCTGGAGCCTATAGCATCAAAATTCCATTTTGACGCACATCATTCTCTTAGAAGCTCATTTCAAAGCTTGTGCAAGTCCCGATTCTAGAGTCTATAGCGTCAAAATCTGATTTTGGTGCACATCATGCTCTTAGAATGTCATTCCAAAGCTTTTGCCTTGAAAGACTCGCAATTGACTTGTTTCTACTCCTCGATATGCTTCTGGAATTGGATCCACCCCTACTGCCCTTAGAAGAGTTGGGGGCATAGATGCTTCTGGTATTTCAATAGGTGCTTCAACGGGTGGGCCCTACTATCTATAGGCAACTATGGAATCTCCAATGGGATTTGGATCTCTATCTCAATATCGATCCAAAACTAGTGGTGCCCCTTCAAAATAGTTATTTACCACCTTAGCCACTTATTCTGAAGCTGATGAGTCAACTCGGTTTGCTACAAGTGCCTTTGTGATATACAAGTTGCGGGCACGAGGTCAATGAGCTATCTCTAAGGTCGGGTTCTGCATCTTGATTTGCAGGCACCGGTTTCGGAGCATCAAAATTAGTGTTTTGAGGCACAACAAGGTTTCAAGATGCAAGCCCCGATTCTAGAGCCAGTAGCATCAAAATTCAATTTTGATGCACATTGTCCTCTTTGAAGCCTATTTTAAAAATTGTGCTTCAAAAGCATTTCAAGATGCAAGTTCTGATTCTGGAGCCGGTAGCATCAAAATTTGATTTTGACGCACATCGTGCTCTTAGAACCTTGTTTTGGAGCTTATGCCTTAAAATCTTTGATTTCGAAACATCAAAATTGGTGTTTGGAGGCATAACAAACTTTCAAGATGCAAGTCGCTATTCCAGAGCCTGTAGTGTCAAAATGTGATTTTGATGCACACCGTGGTCCTAGAACCTCATTTCGGAGCGTGTGGCTTGAAAGCTCCAGTTTCAAAACATCAAAATCAATGTTTAAAGGCACAACAAGGTTACAAGACACAAGTCCGAATTCTCAAGCTGACAGCTTCAAAACATGATTTTGGTGCATATCGTGCTCTTAGAACCTCATTTCCAAGTTTGTACCTCAAAAGACCCGATTTTGGACCATCAAAATCAGTGTTTTGAGACACAACAAGGTTTCAAGATATAAGCCCCAATTCTAGAGCCACTAGCATCAAAATTCAATTTCGATGCACATTGTGCTCTTAGAACCCTATTTTAAAAATTGTGCCTCGAAAGCCCCAATTTTGGACCATCAAAATTGATGTTTAGAGGCACAACAAGGTTTCAAGATGCAAGTCCTGATTCTGGAGCCGGTAGCGTCAAAATTTTATTTTGACGCACATCATGCTCTTAGAACCTTGTTTTAGAGCTTATGCCTCAAAATCTTCTATCTCGAAGCATCGAAATTAGTATTTGGAGGCACAATAAGGTTTCAAGAAACAAGTCCAAATTCTAGAGTCGGTAGCGTCAAAATGCAATTTTGATGTACATCGTGCTGTTAGAACCTCGTTTCAGAGCTTGTGCCTTGAAAGCCCTGATTTTGGAACATCAAAATCAATGTTTTGAGGCACAACAAGGTTTCAAGAAGCAAGTCCCTATTCCGGAGCCTGTAGCGTCAAAATTCCATTTTGACACATCATTCTCTTAGAAGCTCATTTGGGAGCTTGCGTCATGAAAGACCCAGTTTTGGAGCATCAAAATCAATGTCTAGAGGCACAACAAGATTTCAAGATGCAAGTCCCGATTCTAGAGTCAATAGCATCAAAATTTGATTTTGGTGCACATCATGCTCTTAGAACCTCATTTCGAAGCTTGTGCCATGAAACCCCAGTTTCGGAGCATCAAAATCAGTATTTTGAGGAACAACAAGGTTTCAAGATGCAAGCCCCGATTCTAGGGCCAGTAGTTATGCTCTTAGAACCCTGTTTTAGAAATTGTGCCTAAAAAGCCCGAGTTTTGGAGCATCAAAATCGATGTCTGGAGGCATAACAAGGTTTCACGATGCTTGTCTTGATTCTTGAGCTGGTAGAGTCAAAATTTGAGTTTGACGCACATTGTTCTCTTAGAACCTTGTTTTGGAGCTTATGCCTCAAGATCTTCGGTTTCGAATCATCAAAATTGGTGTTTGGAGGCACAACAAGCTTTCAAGATGCAAGTCCCTATTCCGGAGCCTGTAGTGTCAAAACGTGATTTTGATGCACATCGTGCTCTTAGAACCACGTTTTCGAGAGTGTGGCTCGTAAGCTCCAGTTTCAAAACATCAAAATCAATGTTTAAAGGCACAACAAGGTTTCAAGACACAAGTCCCTATTCTCAAGCTGAAAGCGTCAAAACATGATTTTGACAAATATGGTGTTCATCGTACCCCATTTCGGAGGTTGAGCCTCAAAACCCTCATTTTTTGAGCATAAAAATTAATGTTTGGAGGCACAACAAGGTTTCAAGACACAAGTCCCATTTCCTGAGTCGGTATCATCAAAACACAATTTTGATGTACATCGTGCTCTTAGAACCTCATTTTGGAGCATAAAAATTAGTGTTTGGATGCACAACAAGGTTTAAAGACACATGTCCCAATTCCAGAGTTGGCAGCATCAAAACGTAATTTTGATGTACATCGTTCTCTTGGAACCTCATTTTAGAGCTTGTGCCTTGAAAGCCGTGATTTTGGATCATCAAAATCAATGTTTTGAGGCACAACAAGGTTTCAAGAAGCAAACCCCTATTCCGGAGCATGTAGCGTCAAAATTCAAATTTGATGCACATCATTCTCTTAGAAGCTCATTTCGGAGCTTGTGCCTCGAAAGACCTAGTTTTGGAGCATCAAAATCAATGTTTTGAGGCACAACAAGGTTTCAAGATGCAAGTCCCTATACTAGAGTCAATAGTGTCAAAATCTGATTTTGGAGCACATCGTACTCCTAGAACATCATTTCGAAGCTTGTACCTCGAAAGCCCAAATTTCGAAGCGTCAAAATCAGTTTTTTGAGGCATAACAAGGTTTCAATATGCAAGCCCCAATTCTAGAGCCAGTAGCATCAAAATTTAATTTTGATGCACAATGTGCTTTTAGAACCCTGCTATAGAAATTATGCCTCAAAATCCCCAATTTTGGAGCATCAAAATTGATGTTTGGAGGCACAACAAGGTTTCAAGATGCAAGTCCTGATTCTAGAGCTGGTAGCGTCAGAATTTGAGTTTGACGCACATCGTGCTCTTTGAACCTTGTTTTGGATCTTATGCCTCAAAATCTTTGGTTTCGAATCATCAAAATTGGTGTTTGGAGGCACAACAAGCTTTCAAGACGCAAGTCCCTATTTTGAAGCCTGTAGTGTCAAAAAATGATTTTGATGCACATCGTGCTCTTAGAACCTCGTTTCGGAGCGTGTGGCTCGAAAGCTCTAGTTTTAAAACATGAAAATCAATGTTGAAAGGCACAACAAGGTTTCAAGACACAAGTCCCGATTATCAAGTTGATAGCATCAAAACACAATTTTGACAAACATGATGTTCTTAGAACCCCATTTCGGAGGTTGTCCCTCAAAAGCCTTGTTTTTGGAGCATAAAAATTAGTGTTTTGAGGCACAACAAGGTTTCAAGACACAAGTCCCAATTCCAGAGTTAGTAGCGTCAAAACACAATTTTGATGTACATCATGCTTTTAGAAACTCATTTCGGAGCTTGTGCCTTGAAAGCCTTGATTTTGGAACAGCAAAATCAATGTTTTGAGGCACAATAAGGTTTCAAGAAGCAAGTCCCTACTCCGGAGCCTGTAGCGTCAAAATTCCATTTTGATGCACATCATTCTCTTAGAAGTTCATTTTGGAGCTTGTGCCTCGAAAGACCCAGTTTTGGAGCATGAAAATCAATGTTTGGAGGCACAACAACGTTTGAAGATGCAAGTGTTGATTATAGAGTCAATAGCATCAAAATCTAAGTTTGGCACACATCATGCTCTTAGAACGTCATTTCGAAACTTTTGCCTTGAAATCCCCACAATTGACTTGGTTCTGCTCCTCAATCTGCATCTGGAATTCGATCCACCTCTACCACCCTTAGAAGAGTAGGGGGCACAGATGCGTCCGGTACTTCAATAGGTGCTTCAACGCTTGGGCCCTACTATCTATAGTCAACTATGGAATCTCCAACGGGATCTGGATCTCTATCTCAACATCGATCCAAAACTAGTGCAGCCCCTTCAAAATAGTTATTATTTACCACCTTAGCCACTTATTCTGAAGCTGATGAGTCAACTCAGTTAGCTGTGAGTGCCTTTGCGATATATAAGATGAGGGTACTAGGTCGATGAGGTATCTCTAAGGTCGGGCTCTACATTTCGATTTGGAGGGCACCAGTTTCGGAGCATAAAAATTAGTTTTTTGAGGCACAACAAGGTTTCAAGATGCAAGTCCCGATTCTAGAGCAAGTAGCATCAAAATTCAATTTTGATGCACATTGTCCTCCTAGAACCCTTTTTTAAAAATTGTGCCTCAAAATCCCCTATTTTGGAGCATCAAAATCAATGTTTGGAGGCACAAAAAGGTTTCAAGATGCAAGTCCTAATTCTTGAGCCGGTAAATTTTGATGCACACAATGCTCTTAGAACCTTGTTTTGGAGCTTATGCCTCAAAATCTTTGGTTTCAAAGCATCAAAATTGGTGTTTGGAGGCACAACAAGCTTTCAAGATGCAAGTCCCTATTTCGGAGCCCATAGTGTCAAAATGTGATTTTGATGGACATCGTGCTCTTAGAACCTCATTTCAGAGCGTGTGGCTCAAAAGGTCTAGTTTCAAAACATCAAAGTCAATGTTTAAAGGTTCAACAAGGTTTCAAGACAAAAGTCCCGGTTCTCAAGCTAATAGCGTGAAAAGCCTCATTTTTGGAGTATAAAAATTAGTGTTTGGAGGCACAAAAAACATTCAATACACAAGTCCCAATTCCAGAGTCAGAAATGTCAAAACACAATTTTGATGTACATCGTGCTCTTAGAAACTCATTTTGGAGCTTGTGCCTTGAAAGCCCTGATTTTGGAACATCAAAATCAATGTTTTGAGGCAAAACAAGGTTTTAAGATGCAACTCCGTATTCCGAAGCCTGTAGTGTCAAAATTCCATTTTGACGCACATCATTCTCTTAGAAGCTCATTTTGGAGCATCAAAATCAATGTTTGTAGGCACAACAAGGTTTCAAGATGCAAGTCCCGATTCTAGAGTCAATAGCGTCAAAATCTGATTTTGGCAAACATCTTGCTCTTAGAACCTCATTTCAAAGCTTGTACCTCGAAAGCGCCGATGTCAGAGTATAAAAATCAGTGTTTTGAGGCACAACAAGGTTTCAAGATGCAAGCCCTGATTCTAGAGCCAGTAGCGTCAAAATTTGATTTTGACGCACATCGTGCTCTTAGAATCTTATTTTGGAGCTTATGCCTCAAAATCTTCGGTTCCGAAGCATCCAAATTGGTGTTTAGAGGCACAACAAGCTTTCAAGACTCCTCTGTGAGTGAGTAAGCTCACCTCCACCAACCTTCTTCTTTAGTTTCATCGTATCAAAGATCGGTAAGAAACAATAGGCGATGTTGCTAATCCATCTTAGGATGTAACCGTTCTTGCCTCTCAAAACAATAGGGCTAGGCGGGCCATCATAATAGTTCCGGGCGATCAGGGTGCTTGAAGGGCTCCCTATAGTTGCGGCGAGTATCTATTCCGAAGCCTGTAGTGTCAAAATGTGATTTTGATCCACTTCGTGCTCTTAGAACCTCGTTTCGGAGGGTGTGGCTCGAAAGCTCTAGTTTCAAAACATCAAAATCAATGTTTAAAGGCACAACAAGGTTTCATGACACAAGTCCTGATTCTCAAGCTAATAGCGTCAAAACACGATTTTGACAAACATGGTGTTCTTAGAACCTCATTTTGGAGGTTGTGCCTCAAAAGCCTCATTTTTGGAGCATAAAAATTGGTGTTTGGAGGCACAACAAGGTTTCAAGACACAAGTCCCAATTCTAGAATTGGTAGCGTCAAAATGCAACTTTGATGTACATCATGCTCTTAGATCCTCATTTTGGAGCCTGTGCCTTTAAAGCCCTACTTTTGGAACATCAAAAGTAATGTTTTGAGGCACAACAAGGTTTCAAGAAGCAAGTCCCTATTTCTGAGCCTATAGAGTCAAAATTCTATTTCGACGCATATCCTTCTCTTACAATCTTATTTCGGAGCTTGTGCCTCGAAAGACCCACTTTTGGAGCATCAAAATCAAAGTTTGGAGGCACAACAAGGTTTCAAAATGCAAGTCCCAATTCTAGAGTCAATAGTGTTAAAATCTGATTTTGGTGCACATCGTGCTGTTAGAACCTCATTTCGAAGCTTGTGCCTCAAAAGCCTTAGTTTCAGAGCATCAAAATTAGTGTTTGGAAGAACCACAATCTTTCAAGACGCAATTCCCTATTCCGGATCCCATAGTGTCAAAACGTGATTTTGATGCACATCATGCTCTTAGAACCTCATTTCGGAGCGTGTAGATCGAAAGCTGCAATATCAAAACATCAAAATCAATGTTTAAAGGTACAACAAGGTTTCAAGATGCAAGTCTTCATTCTGGAGCCGGGTAGCGTCAAAATTTGATTTTGACCCACATAGTGCTCCTAGAACCTTGTTTTGGAACTTATGCCTCAGCATCAAAACATGATTTGGAGCATCAAAATCGATGTTTGGAGGCACAACAAGGTTTCAAGATGCAAGTCTGGATTCTCAAGCTGATTGCGTCAAAACACGATTTTGACAAACATGGTGTTCTTAGAACCTCATTTCGGAGGTTGTGCCTCAAATGCCTCATTTTTGGAGCATAAAAATAGAGGCACAACAAGGTTCCAAGACACAAGTCTGAAAAACTAAGTCGGTAGCATCAAAATGCAATTTTGATGTACATCGTACTCTTAGAACCTCGTTTCGGAGGTTGTGCCTTGAAAGCCCTAATTTTGGAACATCAAAATCAATGTTTTCAGGCACAACAAGGTTTCAAGAAGCAACTCCCTATTCCATAGCCTGTAGCATCAAAATTCTACTTTCACGCACATCATTCTCTTACAAGCTCATTTCGGAGCTTGTGCCATGAAAGACCCAGTTTTGGAGCATCAAAATCAATGTTTGGAGGTGCAACAAGGTTTAAACTGAAGATTTTGAGGCATAAGCCCCAAAACAAGGTTGTAAGACCACGATGTGCGTCAAAATCAAATTTTGATGCTACCGGCTCCAAAATGAGGACTTGCATCTTGAAACCTTGTTGTGTTTCCAAACATCGATTTTGATGCTCCAAAACTGGGGCTTTTGAGGCACAATTTCTAAAATAGGGTTCTAAGCACACAATGTGCATCAAAATTGAATTTTGATGTTGCGGGCACTAGAATCGGGGCTTGCATCTTGAAACCTTGTTGTGCCTCAAAACACTGATTTTGATGCTCCAAAAAATGGGGCTTTTGAGGCACAAGCTTCGAAATGAGGTTCTAAGAGCACGATGTGTGCCAAAATCAGATTTTGACGCTACCGGCTTCAGAATCAGGACTTGCATCTTGAAACCTTTTTGTGCATCCAATCATCGATTTTGATGCTCCAAAACTAGGACTGTTGAGGCACAATTTCTAAAACAAGGTTCTAAGAGCAAAATGTGCATCCAAATTGAATTTTGATGCTACTGGATCTAGAATCGGGGTTTGCATCTTGAAACCTTGTTGTGCATCAAACACTGATTTTGAAGCTCCAAAATTGGGGCTTTCAAGGCACAAGCTTCAAAATGAGGTTCTAAGAGCACGATGTGTGCCAAAATCAGATTTTGATGCTATTAACTCTAGAATCGGGACTTGCATCTTGAAACTTTGTTGTGCCTCCAAACATTGATTTTGATGCTCCAAAACTAGGTCTTTCAAGGCACAAGCTCCGAAATGAGCTACAGGCTCCAGAATAGGGACTTGCTTCTTGAAACGTTGTTCTGCCCCAAAACATTGATTTTGATGTTCCAAAATCAGGGCTTTCAAGGCACAAGCTCTGAATGAGGTTCTAGGAGCATGATGTACATCAAAATTGCGTTTTGACACTACAAACTCTAGAATTGGGACTTGTGTCTTGAAACCTTGTTGTGCCTTTAAACATTGATTTTGATGTTTTGAAACTGGAGCTCTTGAGCCACAATGCTCTAAAATGAGTTTCTAAGAGCACAATGTGCATCAAAATAATGTTTTGACACTACAGGCTACGGAATAGGGACTTGCATCTTGAAAGCATTGATTTTGATGTTTGGAAACTGGAACTTTCGAGCCACATGCTCCGAAACAAGATTCTAAGAGTATGATGTGCATCAAAATCACGTTTTGACACTACTGTCTCCAGAATCAGGAATTGCATCTTGAAACCTTGTTGTGCCTCCAAACATCGATTTTGATGCTCCAAAACTGGGGTTTTTGAGGCACAATTTCTAAAAGAGGGTTCTAGGAGCACAATGTGCATCAAAATTGAATTTTGATGCTACTGGCTCTAGAATCGGGGCTTGCATCTTGAAACCTTGTTGTGCCTCAAAACATTTATTTTGATGCTCCGAAACTGGGGCTTTTGAGGCACAAGCTTCAAAATAATGTTCTAAGAGCACGATGTGCGCCAAAATCAGACTTTGACGCTATTAACTCTAGAATCGGCACTTGCATCTTGGAACCTTAATGTGCTTCCAAACATTGATTTTGATGCTCCAAAACTAGGTCTTTTGACGCACAAGCTCTGAAATGAGCTTCTAAGAGAATGTGCATCAAAATGAAATTTTGACACTACGGGCTCTCAAATAGGGACTTGCTTCTTGAAACCTTGTTGTGCCTCAAAAATTTGATTTTAATGTTCCAAAATAAGGGCTTTCAAGGCACAAGCTCTGAAATGAGGTTCTAAGAGCACGATGTACATCAAAATTGCGTGTTGACGCTACTGACTCTGGAATTGGGACTTGTGTCCAGAAACCTTGTTGTGCCTCCAAACACTAATTTTTATGCTCCAAAAATGAGGCTTTTGAGGCACAACCTCCGAAATGAGGTTCTAAGAATACCATATTTGTCAAAATCGTGTTTTGATGCTATCAGCTTGAGAATCGGGACTTGTGTCTTGAATCCTTGTTGTGCCTTTAAATATTGATTTTTATGTTTCAAAATTGGGTCTTTTGAGCCACATGCTCTGAAATGAGGTTCTAAGAGAACGATGTGCATCAAAACAAGTTTTGACACTACAGGCTACAGAATAGGGCCTTGCGTCTTGAAAGCTTATTGTGCCTCCAAGCACCAATTTTGATGCTTGGAAACAAGAGATTTTGAGGCATAAGCTCCAAAACAAGGGTCTAAGAGCACGATGTGCGTCAAAATAATTTTGATACTACTGGGTCCAGAATCAGGAATTGCATCTTGAAACCTTGTTGTGCCTCCAAACATCGATTTTGATGCTCAAAAACTGGGGGTTTTGAGGCACAACTTCTAAAAGAGGGTTCTAAGAGTACAATGTGCATCAAAATTGAATTTTGATGCTACTGGCTCTAAAATAGGGGCTTGCATCTTGAACCTTGTTCTGCCTCAAAACACTGATTTTGATGCTACAAAACTGGGGCTTTTGATGCACAAGCTTTGAAATGAGGTTCTAAGAGCAAGATGTGCGCCAGAATCAGATTTTGATGCTATTGACTCTAGAATTGGGACATGCATCTTGAAACCATGTTGTGCCTCCAAACATTGATTTTGATGCTCCAAAATTGGGTCTTTCGAGGCACAAGCTCTAAAATGAGCATCTAAGAGAATGATGAGGGTCAAAATAAAATTTTGATGCTATAGACTCCAGAATAGGGACTTGCTTCTGGAAATCTTGTTATGGCTCAAAACATTGATTTTGATGTTCCCAAATCAGGGTTTTCAAGGCACAAGCTCCGAAATGAGGTTCTAAGAGCACGATGTACATCAAAATTGCATTTTGATGCTACCGACTCTGTAATTGGGACATGTGTCTTTACACCTTTTTGTGCCTCCGAACAATAATTTTTATGCTCCAAAAATGAGGCTTTTGAGGCACAACCTCCAATATGAGGTTTTAAGAACACCATGTTTGTCAAAATTGTGTTTTCACGCAATCAACTTGACAATCGGGACTTGTGTCTTGAAACCTTGTTGTGCCTTTAAACAATGATTTTCATGTTCTAAAACTGGAGCTTTCGAGCCAAATGCTTCGAAATGAGGTTCTAAGAGCATGCTGTGCATCAAAGTCAAGTTTTGACACTGCAGGCTCCTTAATAGGGACTTGCGTCTTGAAAGCTTATTGTGCCTCCAAACACAAATTTCGATGCTTTGAAACCGAAGATTTTGAGGCATAAGCTCCAAAACAAGGTTCTAAGAGCACGATGTGCGTGAAAATCAAATTTTGACGCTACCAGCTCCAGAATCAGGACTTGCATCTTGAAACCTTGTTGTGCCTCCGAACACCGATTTTGATGCTCCAAAACTGGGGCATTTTAGCCACAATTTCTAAAACAGGGTTCTAAGAGCACAATGTGCATCAAATTTGAATTTTGATGCTACTAGCTCTAGAATTGGGGCTTGCATCTTGAAACCTTATTGTGCCTCCAAACATTGATTTTAATGCTCCAAAACTGGGTTTTCTGAGGCACAAGCTCCGAAATGAGGTTCTAAGAGAATGATGTGCATCAAAATGGAATTTTGATGCTACAAGCTCCATAATAGGGACTTGCTTCTTGAAACCTTGTTGTGCCTCAAAACATTGATATTGATGTTCCAAAATCAGGGCTTTCAAGGGACAAGCTCCGAAATGAGGTTCTAACAGCACGATGTACATCAAAATTGTGTTTTGATGCTACCAACTGTGGAATTGGGACGTGTGTCTTGAAACCTTGTTGTGCCTCCAAAAATGAGGCTTTTGAGGCACGACCTCGGAAATGAGGTTCTAAGAACACCATGTTCATCAAAGTCATGTTTTGATTGAATCAGCTTGAGAATCAGGGCTCTCGAATAGGGACTTGCTTCTTGAAACCTTGTTGTGCCACAAAACCTTGATTTTGATGTTCTAAAATCAGGGTTCTCAAGGCACAAGCTCCGAAATGAGGTTCTAAGAGTATGATGTACCTCAAAATTGCGTTTTGATGCTACCGACTCTGGAATTGCGATTTGTATCTTGAAACCATATTTTGCCTCGAAACACTAATTTTTATGCTCCAAAAATGAGGTTCTAAGAACACCATGTTTTTCAAAATCATATTTTGAAGCTATCAGCTTGAGAATCGGGACTTGTGTCTTGAAACCTTATTGTGCCTTTAAACATTGATTTTGATGTTTTGAAACTGGAGCTTCCAAGCCACATGCTTCAAAAAGAGGTTATAAGAGCACGATGTGCATCAAAATCATGTTTTGACACTACTGGCTCCGGAATAGGGACTTGCATCATGAAAGCTTGTTGTGCCTCCAAACACAATTTTGATTATTCGAAACCAAATATTTTGAGAGATAAGCTCCAAAAAAAGGTTCTAAGAGCATGATGTGCGTCAAAATCAAATTTCAACGTTACCAGCTCTAGAATCAGGACTTGTATCTTGAAACCTTGTTGTGTCTCCAAACATCGATTTTGATGCTTCAAAACTGGGGCTTTTGAGGCACAATTTCTAAAACAGGTTTCTAAGAGCACAATGTGCATCAAAATTGAATTTTGATGCTACTGGCTCGAGAATTCATTTGGGAGGTTGTGCCTCAAAAGCCTCATTTTTGGAGCATTAAAATTAGTGTTTGGAGGCACAACAAGGTTTCAAGACACAAGTCCCAATTCCAGAGTTGCTAGCGTCAAAACGCATTTTTGATGTACATCGTGCTCTTAGAACCTCGTTTCAGAGATTATGCCTTGAAAGCCCTAATTTTGGAACATCAAAATCAATGTTTTGAGGCACAACAAGGTTTCAAGAAGCAAGTCCCTGTTTCGGAGCCTGTAGCGTCAAAATTCCATTTTGACACACATCATATTCTCAAAAGCTTATTTCAGAGCTTGTGCCTCGAAAGACCCAGTTTTGAAGCATCAAAATCAATGTTTGGAGGCACAACAAGGTTTCAAGATGCAAGTCCCGATTCTAGAGTCAATAGCATCAAAATTTGATTTTGGCACACATCAGGATCTTAGAACCTCATTTCAAAGCTTAAGCCTCGAAAGCCCCGGTTTCGGAGCATCAAAATCATTGTTTTGAGGGACAACAAGGTTTCAAGATGTAGGCCCCAATTCTAGAGCCAGTAGCATCAAAATTCAATTTTTTTCCACATTGTGCTCTTAGAACCTTGTTATAGAAATTGTGCCTGAAAAGCCCCAATTTTGGAGCATCAAAATCGACGTGTGGAGGCACAACAAGGTTTCAAGATGCAAGTCCTGATTCTGGAGCCGATAGAGTTAAAATTTGATTTTGACACACATATGTGCTCTTAGAACCTTGTTTTGGAGCTTATGCCTCAAAATCTTTGGTTTCGAATCATCAAAATTGGTGTTTAGAGGCACAACAAACTTTGAAGATGCAAGTCCCTATTCCAGAGGCTGTAGTGTCAAAACATGATTTTGATGCACATCGTGCTCTTAGAATCTCATTTCGGAGCATGTGGCTCGAAAGCTCCAGTTTCAAAACATCAAAATCAATGTTTAAAGGCACAACAAGGTTTCAAGACACAAATCCTGATTCTCAAGCTGATAGAGTGAAAACACGATTTTGACAAACATGGTGTTCTTAGAACCTCATTTCAGAGGATGTGCCTCAAAAGCCTTGTTTATGAAGCCTAAAAATAAGTGTTTAGAGGCACAACAAGGTTTAAAGACCCAAGTCCCAATTCCAAAGTCAATAATGTCAAAACACAATTTTCACGTACATCGTGCTCTTAGAACCTCAATTCAGAGCTTGTCCCTTGAAAGACCCAGTTTTGGAGCATCAAAATCAATGTTTGGATGCACAACAAGGTTTCTGGAGCATAAAATTTTGTGTTTCGAGGCTCAACAAGGTTTCAAGACACAAATCCCAATTCCAGACTCGCTAGCATCAAAATGCAATTTTGATGTACATCATGCTCTTAGAACCTCATTTTGGAGCTTGTGCCTTGAAAGCCCTTATTTTGGAACATCAAAACCAATGTTTTCAGGGCCAACAAGGTTTCAAGAAGCAAGTCCCTATTCCAGAGCCTCCAGCGTCAAAATTCGATTTTGATGCACATCATTCTCTTAGAAGCTCATTTCAGAGCTTGTGCCTCAAAAGACCGAGTTTTGGAGCATCAAAATCAATGTTTGGAGGCACAACAAGGATTCAAAATGCAAGTCCCGATTCTAGACTCAGTAGCGTCAAAATCTGCTTTTGGTGCACATCGTGCTCTTAGAAACTCATTTCAAAGCTTGTGCCTCGAAAGCCCCAATTTTGGAGCATCAAAATCAGTATTTTGAGGCACAACAAGGTTTCAAGATGCAAGCCCTGATTCTAGAGCTAGTAGCATCAAAATTCAATTTTGATTCACATTGTGCTCTTAGTACCCTGTTTTAGAAATTATGCCTCAAAAGCCCTAGTTTTGGAGCATAAAAATCGATGTTTGGAGATACAAAAAGGTTTCAAGATGCAAGCCCCGATTGTAGAGTCAATAGCGTTAAAATCTGATTTTGGGCCATATCGTGCTCTTAGAACCTCATTTCGAAGCTTGCGCCTCAAAAGCCTTGGTTTCAGACTATCAAAATCAGTGTTTTGAGGCACAAAAAGGTTTCAAGATGCAAGCCCCAATTCTAGAGCCAGTAGCATCAAAATTCAATGTTTAGAGGCAGAACGAGGTTTCAAGACACAAGTCTCGATTCTCAAGCTGATTGCATCAAAACACGATTTTGACAAACATGGTGCTCTTAGAACATCATTTCAGAGGTTTTGCCTCAAAAGCCTCATTTTTGGAGCATAAAAATTAGTGTTTGGAGGCACAAAAAGGTTTCAAGACACAAATCCCAATTCCAGAGTCGGTAGCGTCAAAACACAATTTTTGTGTACACCGTGCTCTTAAAACCTCATTTTGGAGCTTGTGCCTTGAAAGCCCTGATTTTGGAACATCAAAATCAATGTTTTGAGGCACAACAAGATTTCAAGAAGCAAGTCCCTATTTCAAAGCCTGTAGCATGAAAATTCCATTTTGATGCACATCATTCTCTTAGAAGCCCATTTCAAAGCTTGTGCCTCAAAAGACCCAATTTTGGAGCATCAAAATCAATGTTTGGAGGCACACCAATGTTTCGAGATGCA
>NC_081411.1:461060675-461183675 GCF_030272615.1 Cryptomeria japonica
TTTTGAGCCACATCCTCCGAAATGAGGATCTAAGAGCAAGATGTGCATAAAAATCACATTTTGACACTACAGGCTCTGGAATAGGGACTTACGTCTTGAAAGCTTGTTGTGCCTCCAAACACCAATTTTGATACTTCGAAACCGAAGATTTTGAGGCATAAGCTCCAAAACAAGGTTCTAAGAGCACGACGTGCGTCACAATCAAATTTGGAATAGGGACTACATGCTCTAGAATCAGGACTTGCATCTCGAAACCTTGTTGTGCCTCCAAACATCGATTTTGATTTTCCAAAACTGGGGCTTTTGAGGCACAATTTTAAAATAGGGTTCTAAAAGCACAATGTGCATAAAAATGGAATTTTGATGCTACTGGCTATAGAATCGGGGCTTGCATCTTGAAACTTTGTTGTGGCTCAAAACACTGATTTTGATGCTCTGAAATTGGGGCTTTCGAGGCACAAGCTTCGAAATGAGGTTCTAAGAGCACGATGTGCGCCAAAATCAGATTTTGACGCGATTGACTCTAGTATCGGGACTTGCATCTTGAAACCTTGTTGTGCTTCCAAACATTGATTTTGATGCTCCAAAACTGGGTCTATCAAGGCACAAGCTCTGAAATGAGCTTCTAAGAGAATGATGTGCGTCAAAATGAAATTTTGACGCTACAGGCTCCGGAATACGGACTTGCTTCTTGAAACGTTGTGCCCCAAAACATTGATATTGATGTTCCAATATAGGGCTTTCAAGGCACAAGCTCCGAAATGAGGTTTTAAGAGTACGATGTACATCAAAATTGCGTTTTGATGATACCAATTCTAGAATTGGGACTTGTGTCTTGAAACCATGTTGTGCCTCCAAACACTAATTTTTATGCTCCAAAAACAAGGCTTTTGAGGCGCAACCTCCAAAATGAGGTTCTAAGAGAATGATGTGTGTCAAAATGGAATTTTGAGGCTACAGGGTACGGAATAGGGACTTGCTTCTTGAAAGCTTATTGTGCCCCAAAACATTGATTTTGATGTTCCAAAATCAGGGCTTTCACGTCACAAGCTCGAAATGAGGTTCTAAGAGCACGATGTACATCAAAATTGCATTTTGACGCTACCCACTCTAGAATTGGGACTTGTGTCTTGAAACCTTGTTGTGCCTCCAAACACTAATTTTTATGCTCCAAAAACGAAGCTTTTGAGGCAAACCTCCGAAATGAGATTCTAAGAACACTATGTGTGTAAAAATTGTGTTTTGACGCTATCAAATTGACAATCGGGACTTGTGTCATGAAACCTTGTTGTGCCTTAAAGCATTGATTATGATGTTTGGAAACTCCAAAATGAGATTCTAAGAGAACGATGTGCATCAAAATCATGTTTTGACACTACAGGCCTCGGAATAGGAACTTGCGTCTTGAAAGCTTGTTGTGCCTCCAAACACCAATTTTGATGATTTGAAACTGAAGATTTTGAGGCATAAGCTCCAAAACAAGGTTATAAGAGAACGATGTGTGTCAAAATCAAATTTTGATGCTACCGGCTCCAGAATCAGGACTTGCATCTTGAAACCTTATTGTGCCTCCAAACAACAATTTTAATGCTCCAAACCTAGGGCTTTTGAGGCACAATTTCTATAACAGGGTTCTAAGATCACAATGTGCATCAAACTTGAATTTTGATGCTACTCGTTCTAGAATTGGGGCTTGCATCTTGGAACCTTGTTGTGCCTCAAAACATTGATTTAGATGCTCCGAAACCGAGGCTTTTGAGGCACAAGCTTCGAAATGAGGTTCTAAGAGCAAGATGTGTGCCAAAATCAGATTTTGACGCTATTGACTCTAGAATCGGGACTTGCATCTTGAAACCTTGTTGTGCCTCCAAACATTGATTTTGATGCACCAAAACTGTGGCTTTCGAGGCACAAGCTCCGAAATGAGCTTCTAGGAGCATGATGTACATCAAAATTTCATTTTGACGCTACCAAACATTGATTTTGATGTTTTGAAACTGGAGCTTTTGAGCCACATGCTCACAAATGATGTTCTAAGAGCACGATGTGCATCAAAATTACGTTTTGACACTATAGGCTCTAGAATAGGGACTTGCATCTTAAAAGCTTTTTGTGCCTCCAAACAATAATTTTGATGCTTCTATACCGAAGATTTTGAGACATAAGCTCCAAACCAAGGTTCAAAGAGCACGATGTGCATCAAAATCAAATTTTGACGCTACTGGCTCTTGAATTAGGACTTGCATCTTAAAACCTTGTTGTGCTTCCAAACATCGATTTTGATTATCCAAATCTGGGGCTTTTGAGGCACAATTTCTAAAACAAGGTTCGAAGAGCACAATATGCATCAAAATTGAATTTTGAAGCTACTGGATCTAGAATCGGGGCTTGCATCTTGAAACCTTCTTATGCTTGAAAACATTGATTTTGATGCTCCGAAATCGAGGCTTTTGAGGCACAAGCTTCGAGATCAGGTTCTAGCACAATGTGCGCCAAAATCAGATTTTGACGCTATTGACTCTAGAATCAGGACTTGCACCTTGAAAACTTGTTGTGTCTCCAAACATTGATTACGATGCTCCAAAACTAGGTCTTTCGAGGCACAAGCTCCGAACTAAGCTTCTAATAGAATAATGTGCGTACAAAATGGAATTTTGACGCTAGTGGCTCTATAATCGGGGTTTGCATCTTGAAACCTTGTTGTGCCTCAAAACACTAATTTTGATGCTATGAAACTGGGGCTTTTTAGGCACAAGCTTCGAAATGAGGTTCTAAGAGCACGATGTGCAGCGAAATCAAATTTTGACGCTATTGACTCTAGAATCGGTACATGCATCTTGAGACCATGTTGTGTCTCCAAACATTGATTTTGATGCTCCAAAACTGGGTCTTTCGAGGCACAAGCTCTGAAATGTGCGTCAAAATGAAATTTTGATGCTATAGGCTCTAGAATAGGGACTTGCTTCTAGAAACCTTGTTATACCTCAAAACAATGATTTTGATGTTCCCAAATCAGGGTTTTCAAGGCACAAGCTCTAAAATGAGGTTCTATGACCATGATGTACATCAAAATTGCGTTTTGATGCTATGGACTCTGTAATTGGGACACGTTTCTTTACACCTTGTTGTGCATCCAAACAATAATTTTTATGCTCCAAAAATGAGGCTTTTGAGGCATAACCTGTTGGTATTTTGGTATGGTTTTGTCATTGATGTCAACACCTGCTAAATATGCCTACTTTGGAGATCCAACAACATTCACCGGCAATCAGTAAACTGTTCAACAATCACCGGTATATGGTTAAGCGACAGAATATAATGTTCACCGGTACCTGCAATGACATGGAAGACACTTGGTAATGTCGAAGACATCATGTGGACACTTTTCCTTGAAGTAATATCATTGGTATATTCTTATTTGCATATTTGCTTTTACTGGCAAATAGGTCCAGGTTATCTAGGGTTACACCGGCAAGTTTATCTTTTCCAGATCAGCATGGCACGCTATGGAGATGATTTATTATTGTTATAAAAGCATTAAGCCGACATGTTCAATCGGTTATTGCATCGGATATTGTATTATTTGTAAAATATTTTATTGTAATATCTTGTAGAGCCGACCTATTAAAATTGGTCTTAGGGTATGGTATAAATGTAAGATCTTATTTGTAAGATCAAATGTGGAATGCGAAGGTATATGCGAGATTAAGCAGAGGTATACACGAAGACATCATTTGAAGGTGAAGCTAGGTTTTTGTAGAAGCATATCAGCATTACACCGGTACTGAATCCAGCATATGAAGATGCTATTTTGTGTAGTACATTCTCATTGGATTTAACCATCCAACTGTAGTCAGTGTGACTCCTATTTGTGTTTGAGCAGTGAGCTCTAGGCTGTTGGCCTTTCTGCATGTGCAGACCCCTCTTGTACACTTACTATCTGCAGTAGTATCATCTGATTGTGGGTAAGGTTTCCCACCGTGGTTTTTCCCCTTACAGGGTTTCCACATACAAATATTTGTGTCATGTGTTATGGTTGACTTCGTGCTTATGTTTCATGCATTAACTCTTACCGGTACAGCATTTCCTGTTAACATTGTTTACTGGCACACTTAACTGTCTTACCGGTATTAAGCATTAAGTTGGTTAATAAGATTTTGGTTTGAATTTATTATACAACTGATTCACCCCCCCCCCCCTCTCAGTTGTCCCCGGGACCTACAATTGGGATCTACCTAAAATTATGAAACCTCACAATACAATTTGCAAGGAATGTCAATTTGGAAAACAAGTTAGAACTAGTTTCAAAAGTATTCCAAAAAAATCCAATAATGCTCTTGATTTAATTCACACCGATTTATGTGGTCCGGCTAGAACTAAAAGCTTACAAGGTGATAGATATTTCATGCTAATTATTGATGATTATTCTAGAATGTGTTGGGTTACTTTTCTCAGGGAAAAATCAGAAGCATTTGGGAAGTTCAAACTATTCAAAGCAATGGTTGAAAATGATACCGGTAAGAAAATAAAATTAGAAGCTCATTTACAGAGCTTGTGCCTTGAAAGACCCAGTTTTGGAGCATCAAAATCAATGTTTACAAGCAGAACAATGTTTCAAGATGCAAGTCCCGTTTCTAGAGTCAATAGCGTCAAAATCTGATTTTGGTGCACATAATGCTCTTAGAACCTTATTTCGAAGCTTGTGCCTTGAAATCCCTAGTTTCAGAGCATCAAAATCAGTTCATTAAGGCACAACAAGGTTTCAAGATGTAAGCTTTGATTATAGAGCCAGTAGCATCAAAATTCAATTTTCATGCACGTTGTGCTCTTAGAACCCTGTTTTCAAAATTGTGCCTCAAAACCCCAGTTTTGAAGCATCAAAATTGATGTTTGGAGACACAATAATGTTTCAAGATGCAAGTCCTAATTCTGGAGCCTACCATTGAAATTTGATTTTGACGCACATCGTGCTCTTAGAACCTTGTTTTGGAGCTTATCTCTCACAATCTTCGATTTTGAATTATCAAAATTGGTGTTTGGAGGCACAACAAGCTTTCAAGATGCAAGTCCCTATTCTGGAGCCGGTAGTGTCAAAACATGATTTTGATGCACATCGTGCTCTTAGAACCTCGTTTCGAAGGGTGTGGCTCGGAAGCTCCAGTTTTGAAACATCAAAATCAATGTTTAAAGGCACAACAAGGATTCAAGACACAAGTCCCGATTCTCAAGCTGATAGTGTCAAAACACGATTTTGACAAACATGGTGTTCTTAGAACCTCATTTCAGAGATTTTGTGTCAAAAGCCTTGTTTTTGGAGCATAAAAATTAGTGTTTGGAGGCACAACAAGATTTCAAGCCACAAGTCCCAATTCCAGAGTCGCTAGCGTCAAAACACAATTTTGATGTACATTGTGCTCTTAGAACCTCATTTCGGAGCTTGTGCCTTGAAAGCCCTGATTTTGGAACATCAAAAACAACATTTTGAGTCACAACAAGCTTTCAAGAGTCAAGTCCCTATTCTGGAGCCTGTAGTGTAAAAATTCCATTTTGATGCACATCATTCTCTTAGAAGCTCATTTCGGAGCTTGTGCCTCGAAAGACCCAGTTTTGGAGAATCAAAATCATTGTTTGGAGGTACAAAAAAGTTTCGAGATGCAAGTCCCGATTCTAGAGTCAATAGGGTCAAAATCTGATTTTGGCACACATCGTACTCTTAGAACATCATTTCGAAGCTTGTGCCTTGAAAGATGCATGCCCCGATTCTAGAGCCAGTAGCATCAAAATTTAATTTTGATGTACATTATGCTTGTAGAACCCTGTTTTAGAAATTTTGCCTCAAAAGCACCAGTTTTGGAGCATCAAAATCGATGTTTGGAGGCACAACAAGCTTTCAAGATGAACGTCCCTATTTCAAAGCCTGTAGTGTCAAAATGTGATTTTCATGCACATTGTGCTCTTAGAACCTCATTTCGGAGCGTGTGGCTCGAAAGTTCCTATTTCAAAACATCAAAATCAATGTTTAAAGGCACAACAAGGTTTCAAGAAACAAGTCCTGATTCGCAAGCTGATAGTGTCAAAACATGATAAAAATTAGTGTTCGGAGGCACAACAAGGTTTCAAGACACAAGTCCCAATTCCAGAGTCAATAGCGTCAAAACACAATTTTGATTCACATCGTGCTCTTAGAACCTTATTTTGGAGCTTGTGCCTTGAAACCGCTGATTTTGGAACATCAAAATCAATGTTTTGAGGCACAACAAGGTTTTAAGACACAAGTCCCAATTCCAGAGTCTTTAGCGTCAAAACGCAATTTTGATGTAAATCATGCTCTTAGAACCTCATTTCGAAGCTTGTGCCTTGAAAGCCCTGATTTTGAAACATCAAAATTAATGTTTTGAGGAACAACAAGGTTTCAAGAAGCAAGTCCCTATTCCAGAGCCTCTAGCGTCAAAATTCCATTTTGATGCACATCATTCAGAAGCTCATTTTGGAGATTGTGCCTCGAAAGTCCAAGTTTTGGAGCATCAAAATCAATGTTTGGAGGCACAACAAGGTTTCAATATGCACTTCCTGATTCTATAGTCAATAGTGTCAAAATATGATTTTGGCACACATCGTGCTCTTAGAACCTCATTTCGAAGCTTGTGCCTCGAAAACCCCAGTTTCGGAGCATCAAAATCAATGTTTTGAGGCACAACAAGGTTTCAAGATGCAAGCCCCAAGTTTAGAGCCAGTAGCATCAAAATTCAATTTTGATTCTCATTGTGCTCTTAGAACAATTTCTTAGAAATTGTGCCTCAAAAGCACCAATTTTAGAGCATCAAAATTGATGTTTGGAGGCACAACAAGGTGTCAAGATGTAAGTCCTCATTCTAGAGCCGGTAGCATCAAAATTTGGTTCTAACGCACATCGTGCTCTTAGAACCTTGTTTCGGAGCATAAAAAGTAGTGTTTGAAGGCACAACAATGTTTCAAGACACAAGTCCCAATTCTAGAGTCGGTAGCGTCAAAACGTAATTTTGATGTACATCGTGCTCTTAGAACCTCATTTCAGAGCTTGTGCCTTGAAAGCCCTGATTTTGGAACATCAAAATCAATGTTTTGAGGCGCAACAAGTTTTCAAGAAGCAAGTCCCTATTCTGGAGCCTGTAGCGTCAAAATTCTATTTTGACGCACATCATTCTCTTAGAAGCTCATTTCAGAGCTTGTGCAAGTCCCGATTCTAGAGTCTATAGCGTCAAAATATGATTTTGGCGCACATCATGCTCTTAGAATGTCATTCCAAAGCTTTTGCCTTGAAAGACTCGCAATTGACTTGGTTCTGCTCCTCGATCTGCTTCTGGAATTGGATCCAGCCCCTACTGCCCTTAGAAGTGTTGGGGGCATGGATGCTTCTGGTATTTCAACAGGTGCTTCAACGGGTGGGCTCTACTATCTATAGGCAACTATGGAATCTCCAATGGGATTTGGATCTCTATCTCAATATCGATCCAAAACTAGTGGTGCCCCTTCAAAATAGTTATTTACCACCTTAGCCACTTATTCTGAAGCTGATGAGTCAACTCGATTTGCTACAAGTGCCTTTGTGATATATAAGCTGCGGGCACTGGGTCAATGAGCTATCTCTAAGGTCGGGTTCTGCATCTTGATTTGTAGGCACCGGTTTCGGAGCATCAAAATTAGTGTTTTGAGCACAACAAGGTTTCAAGATGCAAGCCCCGATTCTAGAGCCAGTAGCATCAAAATTCAATTTTGATGCACATTGTCCTCTTCGAACCCTGTTTTAAAAATTGTGCTTCAAAAGCGTTTCAAGATCCAAGTTCTGATTCTGGAACTGGTAGCGTCAAAATTTGATTTTGACGCACATCATGCTCTTAGAACCTTGTTTTGGAGCTTAGCATCGAAATTGGTGTTTGGAGGCACAACAAACTTTCAAGATGCAAATCGCTATTCCAGAGCCTGTAGTGTCAAAATGTGATTTTGATGCACACCGAGCTCCTAGAACCTCGTTTCGGAGCGTGTGGCTTGAAAGCTCCAGTTTCAAAACATCAAAATCAATGTTTAAAGGCACAACAAGGTTACAAGACACAAGTCCGAATTCTCAAGCTGATTGCATCAAAACACAATTTTGGTGCATATCGTGCTCTTAGAACCTCATTTCGAAGTTTTTACCTCAAAAGCCCCGGTTTTGGACCATCAAAATCAGTGTTTTGAGACACAACAAGGTTTCAAGATATAAGCCCCAATTCTAGAGCCACTAGCATCAAAATTCAATTTCGATGCACATTGTGCTCTTAGAACCCTATTTTAAAAATTGTGCCTCAAAAGCCCCAGTTTTGGACCATCAAAATCGATGTTTAGAGGCACAACAAGGTTTAAGATACAAGTCCTGATTCTGGAGCCGGTAGCGTCAAAATTTTATTTTGATGCACATCGTGCTCTTAGAACCTTGTTTTAGAGCTTATGCCTCAAAATCTTCTGTCTCGAAGCATCGAAATTAGTATTTGGAGGCACAACAAGGTTTCAAGAAACAAGTCCCAATTCTAGAGTCGGTAGCATCAAAACGCAATTTTGATGTACATCGTGCTGTTAGAACCTCGTTTCAGAGCTTGTGCCTTGAAAGCCCTGATTTTGGAACATCAAAATCAATGTTTTGAGGCACAACAAGGTTTCAAGAAGCAAGTCCCTATTCCGAAGCCTCTAGCATCAAAATTCCATTTTGACACATCATTCTCTTAGAAGCTCATTTGGGAGCTTGCGCCATGAAAGACCCAGTTTTGGAGCATCAAAATCAATGTCTGGAGGCACAACAAGATTTCAAGATGCAAGTCCCGATTCTAGAGTCAATAGCATCAAAATTTGATTTTGGTGCACATCGTGCTCTTAGAACCTCATTTCAAAGCTTGTGCCATGAAAGCCCCAGTTTTGGAGCATCAAAATCAGTATTTTGAGGAACAACAAGGTTTCAAGATGCAAGCCCCGATTCTAGGGCCAGTAGTTATGCTCTTAGAACCCTATTTTAGAAATTGTGCCTCAAAAGCCCAAGTTTTGGAGCATCAAAATCGATGTTTGGAGGCATAACAAGGTTTCACGATGCTTGTCTTGATTCTTGAGCCGGTAGAGTCAAAATTTGAGTTTGACGCACATTATGCTCTTAGAACCTTGTTTTGGAGCTTATGCCTCAAGATCTTCGGTTTCGAATCATCAAAATTGGTGTTTGGAGGCACAACAAGCTTTCAAGACGCAAGTCCCTATTCCGGAGCCTGTAGTGTCAAAACGTGATTTTGATGCACATCGTGCTCTTAGAACCATGTTTTCGAGAGTGTGGCTCGTAAGCTCCAGTTTCAAAACATCAAAATCAATGTTTAAAGGCACAACAAGGTTTCAAGACACAAGTCCCTATTGTCAAGCTGAAAGCGTCAAAACACGATTTTGACAAATATGGTGTTCATCGTACCCCATTTCGGAGGTTGTGCCTCAAATCCCTTATTTTTTGAGCATAAAAATTAATGTTTGGAGGCATAACGAGGTTTCAAGACACAAATCCCAATTCCTGAGTCGGGTAGCGTGAAAACACAATTTTGATGTACATCGTGCTCTTAGAACCTCATTTTGGAGCATAAAAATTAGTGTTTGGAGGCACAACAAGGTTTAAAGACACATGTCCCAATTCCAGAGTTGGCAGCATCAAAACGCAATTTTGATGTACATCGTGCTCTTGGAACCTCATTTTAGAGCTTGTGCATTGAAAGCCGTGATTTTGGATCATCAAAACCAATGTTTTGAGGCACAACAAGGTTTCAAGAAGCAAATCCCTATTCCGAAGCATGTAGCGTCAAAATTCAATTTTGATGCACATTGTCCTCTTAGAACCCTTTTTTAAAAATTGTGCCTCAAAATCCCCTATTTTGGAGCATCAAAATCAATGTTTGGAGGCACAAAAAGGTTTCAAGATGCAAATCCTAATTCTTGAGCCGGTAAATTTTGATGCACATCGTGCTCTTCGAACCTTGTTTTGGAGCTTATGCCTCAAAATCTTTGGTTTCAAAGCATCAAAATTGGTGTTTGGAGGCACAACAAGCTTTCAAGAGGCAAGTCCCTATTCCAGAGCCCATAGTGTCAAAATGTGATTTTGATGCACATCGTGCTCTTAGAACCTTATTTCAGAGCGTGTGGCTCGAAAGGTCCAGTTTCAAAACATCAAAGTCAATGTTTAAAGGTTCAACAAGGTTTCAAGACAAAAGTCCCGGTTCTCAAGCTTATTGCGTGAAAAGCCTCATTTTTGGAGTATTAAAATTAGTGTTTGGAGGCACAAAAAACTTTCAATACACAAGTCCCAATTCTAGAGTCAGTAGTGTTGAAACACAATTTTGTTGTACATCGTGCTCTTAGAACCTCATTTTGGAGCTTGTGCCTTGAAAGCCCTGATTTTGGAACATCAAAATCAATGTTTTGAGGCACAACAAGGTTTTAAGATGCAAGTCCGTATTCCGAAGTCTGTAGTGTCAAAATTCCATTTTGACGCACATCATTCTCTTAGAAGCTCATTTTGGAGCATCAAAATCAATGTTTGGAGGCACAACAAGGTTTCAAGATGCAAGTCCTGATTCTAGAGTCAATAGCGTCAAAATCTGATTTTGGCGAACATCTTGCTCTTAGAACCTCATTTCAAAGCTTGTGCCTCGAAAGCCCCGATGTTGGAGTATAAAAATCAGTGTTTTGAGTCACAACAAGGTTTCAAGATGCAAGCCCTGATTCTAGAGCCAGTAGCGTCAAAATTTGATTTTGATGCACATCGTGCTCTTAGAATCTTATTTTGGAGCTTATGCTTCAAAATCTTCGGTTCCGAAGCATCCAAATTGGTGTTTAGAGGCACAACAAGATTTCAAGACTCCTCGGTGAGTGAGTAAGCTCACCTCCACCAACCTTCTTCTTTAGTTTCATCGTATCAAAGACCGGTAAGAAACAATAGGCGATGTTGCTAATCCATCTTAGGATGTAACCGTTCTTGCCTCTCAAAACAATAGGGCTAGGCGGGCCGTCATAATAGTTCCGGGCGATCAGGGTGCTTGAAGGGCTCCCTATAGTTGTGGCGAGTATCTATTCCGAAGCCTATAGTGTCAAAACGTGATTTTGATCCACTTCATGCTCTTAGAACCTCGTTTCAGAGTGTGTGACTCGAAAGCTCTAGTTTCAAAACATCAAAATCAATGTTTAAAGGCACAACAAGGTTTCATGACACAAGTCCTGATTCTCAAGCTGATAGCGTTAAAACACGATTGTGACAAACATGGTGTTCTTAGAACCTCATTTCGGAGGTTGTGCCTCAAAAGCCTCATTTTTGGAGCATAAAAATTGGTGTTTGGAGGCACAACAAGGTTTCAAGACACAAGTCCCAATTCCAGAATTGGTAGCGTCAAAACACAACTTTGATGTACATCATGCTCTTAGATCCTCATTTTGGAGCCTGTGCCTTTAAAGCCCTACTTTTGGAACATCAAAAGTAATGTTTTGAGGCACAACAAGGTTTCAAGAAGCAAGTCCCTATTTCTGAGCCTATAGAGTCAAAATTCTATTTCGATGCACATCCTTCTCTTACAATCTTATTTCGGAGCTTGTGCCTCGAAAGACCCAGTTTTGGAGCATCAAAATCAAAGTTTGGAGGCACAACAAGGTTTCAAGATGCAAGTCCCAATTCTAGAGTCAATAGCGTTAAAATCTAATTTTGGTGCACATCGTGCTGTTAGAACCTCATTTCGAAGCTTGTGCCTCAAAAGCCTTAGTTTCAGAGCATCAAAATTAGTGTTTGGAAGAACCACAAGCTTTCAAGACGCAATTCCCTATTCCGGATCCCATAGTGTCAAAATGTGATTTTGATACAAATCATGCTCTTAGAACCTCATTTCGGAGCGTGTAGATCGAAAGCTACAATATCAAAACATCAAAATCAATGTTTAAAGGCACAACAAGGTTTCAAGATGCAAGTCTTGATTCTGGAGCCGGTAGCATCAAAATTTGATTTTGACCCACATCGTGCTCCTAGAACCTTGTTTTGGAACTTATGCCTCAGCATCAAAACATGATTTGGAGCATCAAAATCGATGTTTGGAGGCACAAAAAGGTTTCAAGATGCAAGTCTGGATTCTCAAGTTGATTGCATCAAAATTTTGACAAACATGGTGTTCTTAGAACCTCATTTCGGAGGTTGTGCCTCAAATGCCTCATTTTTGGAGCATAAAAATAGAGGCACAACAAGGTTCCAAGACACAAGTCCCAAAAACTGAGTCGGTAGCATCAAAATGCAATTTTGATGTACATCGTACTCTTAGAACCTCGTTTCGGAGGTTGTGCCTTGAAAGCCCTGATTTTGGAACATCAAAATCAATGTTTTGAGGCACAACAAGATTTCAAGAAGCAAGTCCCTATTCCAGAGCCTGTAGCGTCAAAATTCTACTTTCACGCACATCATTCTCTTACAAGCTCATTTCGGAGCTTGTGCCATGCAAGACCCAGTTTTGGAGCATCAAAATCAATGTCTGGAGGCACAACAAGGTTTAAACCGAAGATTTTAAGGCATAAGCTCCAAAACAAGGTTGTAAGACCACGATGTGCGTCAAAATCAAATTTTGATGCTACCGGCTCCAGAATGAGGACTTGCATCTTGAAACCTTGTTGTGTTTCCAAACATCGACTTTGATGCTCCAAAATTGGGGCTTTTCAGGCACAATTTCTAAAATAGGGTTCTACGCGCACAATGTGCATCAAAATTGAATTTTGATGTTACGGGCACTAGAATCGGGGCTTGCATCTTGAAACCTTGTTGTGCCTCAAAACACTGATTTTGATGCTCCAAAAAATGGGGCTTTTGAGGCACAAGCTTCGAAATGAGGTTCTAAGAGCATGATGTTCACCAAAATCAAATTTTGACTCTATTGAGTCCAGAATCAGGACTCGCATCTTGAAACCTTGTTGTGCCTCCAAGCATTGATTTTGATGCTCTGAAACTAGGTCTTTCGAGGCACAAGCTCTGAAATGAGCTTATAAGAGAATATTGTGCATCAAAATGGAATTTTGATGCTACAGGCTCTGGAATAGGGACTTGCTTCTTGAAACCTTGCTGTGCCTGAAAACATTGATTTTGATGTTCCAAAATCAGGGCTTTCAAGGCACAAGCTCCGAAATGAGGTTCTAAGAACACGATGTACATCAAAATTGTGTTTTGACGCTACCAACTTTGGAATTGGGACTTGTGTCTTGAAAACCTTGTTGTGCCTTCAAACACTAATTTTTATGGTCCAAAAATGCGCCTTTTGAGGCACAACCTCCGAAATGAATTTCTAAGAACACAATGTTTGTAAAAATCATGTTTTGACACTATCAGCTTGAGAATCGGGACTTGTGTCTTGAAACCTTGTTGTGCCTTTAAACATTTATTTTGATGTTTCAAAACTAGAGCTTCCGAGCCACATGCTTCGAAAAGAGGTTATAAGAGCACGATGTGCATCAAAATCATGTTTTGACACTACAGGCTCTGGAATAGGGACTTGCGTCTTGAAATCTTTTTGTGCCTCTAGACACCAATTTTGATGCTTCGAAACCAATGATTTTTAAGCATAAGCTCCAAAACAAGGTTCTAAGAGCACGATGTGTGTCAAAATCAAATTTTGACACTACCAGCTTCAGAATCAGGACTTGCATCTTGAAACCTTGTTGTGCCTCCAATCATCGATTTTGATGCTCCAAAACTAGGACTGTTGAGGCACAATTTCTAAAACAGGGTTCTAAGAGCAAAATGTGCATCCAAATTGAATTTTGATGCTACTGGATCTAGAATCGGGGTTTGCATCTTGAAACCTTGTTGTGCATCAAACACTGATTTTGATGCTCCAAAATCGGGGCTTTCAAGACACAAGCTTCGAAATGAGGTTCTAAGAGCACGATGTGTGCCAAAATCAGATTTTGACGCTATTAACTCTAGAATCGGGACTTGCATCTTGAAACTTTGTTGTGCCTCCAAACATTGATTTTGATGCTCCAAAACTAGGTCTTTTAAGGCACAAGCTCCGAAATGAGCTACAGGCTCCGGAATAGAGACTTGCTTCTTGAAACGTTGTTGTGCCCCAAAACATTGATTTTGATGTTCCAAAATCAGGGCTTTCAAGGCACAAGCTCTGAATGAGGTTCTAGGAGCATTGATTTTGATGTTTTGAAACTGGAGCTCTCGAGCCACAATGCTCTAAAACGAGGTTCTAAGAGCACAATGTGCATCAAAATAATGTTTTGACACTACAGGCTACGGAATAGGGACTTGCATCTTGAAAGCATTGATTTTGATGTTTGGAAACTGGAGCTTTCGAGCCACATGCTCCGAAACAAGATTCTAAGAGTACAATGTGCATCAAAATCACGTTTTGACACTACTGTCTCCAGAATCAGGAATTGCATCTTGAAACCTTGTTGTGCCTCCAAACATCGATTTTGATGCTCCAAAACTGTGGTTTTTGAGGCACAATTTCTAAAACAGGGTTCTAGGAGCACAATGTGCATCAAAATTGAATTTTGATGCTACTGGCTTTAGAATCGGGGCTTACATCTTGAAACCTTGTTGTGCCTCAAAACATTGATTTTGATGCTCCGAAACTGGGGCTTTCGAGGCACAAGCTTCAAAATAATGTTCTAAGAGCACGATGTGGGCCAAAATCAGACTTTGATGCTATTGACTCTAGAATCAAGACTTGCATCTTGGAACCTTAATGTGCTTCCAAACATTGATTTTGATGCTCCAAAACTAGCTCTTTTGACGCATAAGCTCCGAAATGAGCTTCTAAGAGAATGTGCGTCAAAATGAAAATTTGACACTACAAGCTCTCAAATAAGGACTTGCTTCTTGAAACCTTGTTGTGCCTCAAAAATTTGATTTTAATGTTCCAAAATAAGGGCTTTCAAGGCACAAGCTCCGAAATGAGGTTCTAAGAGCACGATGTACATCAAAATTGCATGTTGATGCTACTAACTCTGGAATTGGGACTTGTGTCCAGAAACCTTGTTGTGCCTACAAACACTAATTTTTATGCTCCAAAAATGAGGCTTTTGAGGCACAACCTCCAAAATGAGGTTCTAAGAATACCATATTTGTCAAAATCGTGTTTTGATGCTATCAGCTTGAGAATCGGGACTTGTGTCTTGAATCCTTGTTGTGCCTTTAAATATTCATTTTTATGTTTCGAAACTGGGACTTTTGAGCCACACGCTCTGAAACGAGGTTCTAAGAGCACGATGTGCATCAAAATCAGGTTTTGACACTACAGGCTACGGAATAGGGACTTGTGTCTTGAAAGCTTATTGTGCCTCCAAGCACCAATTTTGATGCTTGGAAACCAAAGATTTTGAGGCATAAGCTCCAAAACAAGGTTCTAAGAGCACGATGTGCGTCAAAATCAAATTTTGATGCTAGCGGGTCCAGAATCAGGAATTGCATCTTGAAACCTTGTTGTCCCTCCAAACATCGATTTTGATGCTCAAAAATTGGGGTTTTGAGGCACAACTTCTAAAAGAGGGTTCTAAGAGTACAATGTGCATCAAAATTGAATTTTGATGCTATTGGCTCTAAAATAGGGGCTTGCATCTTGAAACCTTGTTCTGCCTCAAAACACTGATTTTGATGCTACAAAACTAGGGCTTTTGATGCACAAGCTTTGAAATGTGGTTCTAAGAGCACGATGTGCGCCAAAATCAGATTTTGACGCTATTGACTCTAGAATTGGGACATGCATCTTGAAACCATGTTGTGCCTCCAAACATTGATTTTGATGCTCCAAAATTGGGTCTTTCGAAGCACAAGCTCTAAAATGAGCTTCTAAGAGAATGATGAGCATCAAAATCAAATTTTGACGCTACAGACTCCAGAATAGGGACTTGCTTCTGGAAATCTTGTTATGGCTCAAAACATTGATTTTGATGTTCCCAAATCAGGGTTTTCAAGGCACAAGCTCCGAAATGAGGTTCTAAGAGCACAATGTACATCAAAATTGCGTTTTGATGCTACCGACTCTGTAATTGGGACATGTGTCTTTAAACCTTTTTGTGCCTCCGAACAATAATTTTTATGCTCCAAAAATGAGGCTTTTGAGGCACAACCTCCAATATGAGGTTCTAAGAACACCATGTTTGTCAAAATCGTGTTTTCACACAATCAGCTTGACAATCGGGACTTGTGTCTTGAAACCTTGTTGTGCCTTTAAACAATGATTTTCATGTTCTAAAACTAGAGCTTTCGAGCCAAATGCTCCGAAACACAAATTTTGATGCTTTGAAACTGAAGATTTTGAGGCATAAGCTCCAAAACAAGGTTCTAAGAGCATGATGTGCGTGAAAATCAAATTTTGATGCTACCGGCTCCAGAATCAGGACTTGCATCTTGAAACCTTCTTGTGCCTCCGAACACCGATTTTGATGCTCCAAAACTGGGGCATTTTAGCCACAATTTCTAAAACAGGGTTCTAAGAGCACAATGTGCATCAAATTTGAATTTTGATGCTACTAGCTCTAGAATTGGGGCTTGCATCTTGAAACCTTATTGTGCCTCAAAACACTGATTTTGATGCTACAAAACCAAAGGTTTCAAGGCACAAGCTTCGAAATGAGGTTCTAAGAGCACGATATGCGCCAAAATCAGATTTTCATGGTATTGACTCTAGAATCGGGACTTGCATCTTGAAACCTTGTTGTGCCTCCAAACATTGATTTTAATGCTCCAAAACTGGGTTTTCTGAGGCACAAGCTCCGAAATGAGCTTCTAAGAGAATGATGTGCATCAAAATGGAATTTTGATGCTACAAGCTCCAGAATAGGGACTTGCTTCTTGAAACCTTGTTGTGCCTCAAAACATTGATATTGATGTTCCAAAATCAGGGCTTTCAAGGCACAAGCTCCGAAATGAGGTTCTAACAGCACGATGTAAATCAAAATTGTGTTTTGATGCTACCAACTGTGGAATTGGGACGTGTGTCTTGAAACCTTGTTGTGCCTCCAAAAATGAGGCTTTTGAGGCACGACCTCAGAAATGAGGTTCTAAGAACACCATGTTCATCAAAGTCATGTTTTGACGCAATCAGCTTGAGAATCAAGGCTCTCGAATAGGGACTTGCTTCTTGAAACCTTGTTGTGCCACAAAACATTGATTTTAATGTTCCAAAATCAGGGTTTTCAAGGCACAAGCTCCGAAATGAGGTTCTAAGAGTATGATGTACATCAAAATTGCATTTTGATGCTACCGACTCTGGAATTGGGATTTGTATCTTGAAAGCTTATTTTGCCTCGAAACACTAATTTTTATGCTCCAAAAATGAGGCTTTTAAGGTACAACCTCCGAAATGAGGTTCTAAGAACACCATGTTTTTCAAAATCATATTTTGAGGCTATCAGCTTGAGAATCGGGACTTGTGTCTTGAAACCTTATTGTGCCTTTAAACATTGATTTTGATGTTTCGAAACTGGAGCTTCCAAGCCACATGCTTCAAAAAGCGGTTATAAGAGCACGATGTGCATCAAAATCATGTTTTGACACTACTGGCTCCGGAATAGGGACTTGCATCTTGAAAGCTTGTTGTGCCTCCAAACACCAATTTTGATTATTCGAAACCAAATATTTTGATAGATAGGCTCCAAAAAAAGGTTCTAAGAGCATGATGTGCGTCAAAATTGAATTTCAATGCTGCCAGCTCTAGAATCAGGACTTGTATCTTGAAACCTTGTTGTGTCTCCAAACATCGATTTTGATGCTTCAAAACTGGGGCTTTTGAGGCACAATTTCTAAAATAGGTTTCTAAGAGCACAATGTGCATCAAAATTGAATTTTGATGCTACTAGCTCGAGAATCGGGGCTTTCAAGGCACAAGCTCTGAAATGAGGTTCTAAGAACACGATGTACATCAAAATTGTGTTTTGACGCTACCGACTGTGGAATTGGGACTTGTGTCTTGAAACCTTGTGTGCCTCCAAAAACTAATTTTTATGCTCCAAAAATGAGGCTTTTGAGGCACGACCTCCGAAATGAGGTTCTAAGAACACCATGTTTGTCAAAGTCGTGTTTTGACGCAATCAGCTTGAGAATCGGGACTTGTGTCTTGAAACCTTGTTGTGCCTTTAAACATTGATTTTGATGTTTTGAAACTGGAGTGTTCGAGCCACACGCTCCAAAACGAGGTTTTAAAACCACGACGTGCATCAAAATCACATTTTGACACTACGAGCTTTGGAATAGGGAATTGCATCCTGAAAGCTTGTTGTGCCTCCAAACACCAATTTTGATGATTCGAAATAGAACCCTGTTTTAGAAATTGTGCCTCAAAAGCTACAAATTTGGAGCATCAAAATCGATGTTTGGAGGCACAACAAGGTTTCAAGATGCAAGTCCTGATTCAAGAGCCGGTAGCATCAAAATTTGATTTTGACGCGCATCGTGCTGTTAGAACCTTGTTTTGGATCTTATGCCTCAAAATCTTTGATTTCAAAGCATCAAAATTGGTGTTTGGAGGCACACCAAGCTTTCAAGATGCATGTCCTTATTCCGGACCCTGTAGTGTCAAAACCTGATTTTGATGCACCTCGTATTGGAGCGTGTGGCTTGAAAGATCCAGTTTCAAAACATCAAAATCAATGTTTAAAGGCACAACAAGGTTTCAAGACACAAGTCCTGATTCTCAAGCTGATAGCGTCAAAACACGATTTTGACAACACATGGTGTTCTTAGAACCTCATTACGGAGGTCGTGCATCAAAAGCCTCACTTTTGGAGCATAAAAATTAGTGTTTGGAGGCACAACAATTTTTCAAGACACATCTCCCAATTCCAGAGTCGGTAGCATCAAAATGCAATTTTGATGTACATTATGCTCTTAGAACCTCATTTCAGAGTTTGTGCCTTGAAAGCCCTGATTTTGGAACGTCAAAATCAATTTTTTGAGGCACAACAAGGGTTCACGTAGCAACTACTTATTTCGGAGCCTGTAGCGTCAAAATTTCATTTTCACGCACATCATTCTCTTAGAAGCTCATTTCGGAGCTTGTGCCTCGAAAGACCCAGTTTTGGAGCATCAAAATCAATGTTTGGAGGCACAACAAGGTTTCAAGATTCAAGTCCCAATTCTAGAGTCAATAGCATAAAAATCTAATTTTGGCGCACATCATGCTCTTAGAACCTCATTTCGAAGCTTGTGCCTCGGAAGCCCCGGCTTTGGAGCATCAAGATTAGTGTTTTGAGGCACAACAAGGTTTCAAGATGCAAGCCCCGATTCTTGAGCCACTAGCATTAAAATTCTTTTTTGATGCACATTGCTACAAAAAAGAGGCTTTTGAGACACAACTTCCGAAATGAGGTTCTAAGAACACCATGTTTGTCAAAATCGTGTTTTGACGCTATCAGCTTGAGAATTGGGACTTGTGTCTTGAAACCTTGTTGTGCCTTTAAACATTGATTTCGATGTTTCGAAACTAGAGCTTTTGAGCCACATGCTCCGAAATGAGGTTCTAAGAGTATGATGTGCATCAAAATCACATTTTGACACTATAGGCTCCGTAATAGGGACTTGCATCCTGAAAGCTTGTTGTGCAAACAAACACCAATTTTGATGCTTTGAAACCGAATATTTTGAGGCATAAGGTCCAAAACAAGGTTCTAAGAACACGATGTGCGTCAAAATCAAATTTTGATGTTACCGGCTCCAGAATCAGGACTTGCATCTTGAAACCTTGTTCTGCCTCCAAACATCGATTTTGATGCTGCAAAACTGGGGTTTTTAAAGCACAATTTCTAAAACAGGGTTCTAAGAGCACAATGTGCATCAAAATTGAATTTTTAAGCTACTGGCTCTAGAATAGGGGCTTGCATCTTAAAACCTTGTTGTGCCTCAAAACACTTATTTTAATGCTACGAAGCTGGGGCTTTCGAGGCACAAGCTTCAAAATGAGGTTCTAAGAGCACAATGTGTGCCAACATTAGATTTTGATGCTATTGACTCTAGACTCGAGACTTGCATCTTGAATCCTTGTTGTGCCTCCAAACATTAATTTTGATGCTAAAAAATTGGATCTTTCGACGCACAAGCTCTGAAAGGAGCTTCTAAGAGAATGATTTGCGTCAACATTGAATTTTGATGCTACAGGCTCCAAAATCAAGGCTTTGAAGGCACAACCTCCAAAATGAGGTTCTAAGAACACCATGATTGTCAAAATCAAGTTTTGAAGCTATCATCTTGAGAATCAGGACTTGTGTCTTGAAACCTTGTTGTGCCTTTAAACATTTATTTTGATGTTTCGAAATCGAAGCTTTCAAGCCACACGCTCCGAAACGAGGTTCTAAGAGCGCGATGTGCATCAAAATCATGTTTTGACACTACAGGCTCCGGAATAGGGACTTGCCTCTTGAAAGCTTGTTGTGCCTCCAAACACCAATTTTGATGATTTGAAATCGAATATTTTGAGGCAGAAGCTCGAAAACAAGGTTCTAAGAGCATGATGTGCGTCAAAATCAAATTTTGACTCTACTGGCTCCAGAATCATGACTTGCATCTTGAAACCTTGTTGTGCCTCCAAGCATTGATTTTGATGCTCCAAAACTGGGGTTGTTGAGGCACAATTTCTAAAATAGGGTTCTAAGAGCGCAATGTGCATCAATTTTGATGCTATTAGCTCTAGAATAGGGGCTTGCATCTTGAAACCTTGTTGTGCCTCAAAAGACTGATTTTGATGCTCCAAAATCAGGGCTTTCCAGGTGCAAGCTTTGAAATGAGGTTCTAAGAGCACGATGTGTGCCAAAATCAGATTTTGATGTTATTGACCCTAGAATCGGGACTTCCATCTTGAAACCTTGTTGTGCCTCCAAGTATTGATTTTGATGCTCCAAAACTAGGTCTTTTGAGGAACAACCTCCGAAATGAGCTTCTAAGAAAATGATGTGCATCAAAATAGAATTTTGATGCTACAGGCTTCGGAATAGGGACTTGTTTCTTGAAACCTTGTTGTGCCTCAAACCGTTGATTTTGATGTTCCAAAATCAGGGCTTTCAAGTCACAAGCTCTGAAATGAGGTTCTAAGAGAACGATGTACATCAAAATTGCATTTTGATGCTACCGACTCTGGAATGTGGACTTGTACCTTGAAACCTTATTGTGCCTCCAAACACTAATTTTTATGCTCCAAAAATGAGGCTTTTGATGCACATCCACCGAAATGAGGTTCTAAGAACACCATGTTTGTCAAAATCGTGTTTTGATGAATTTAGCTTGAGAATCAGAACTTGTGTCTTGAAACATTGTTTTGCCTTTAAACATTGATTTTGATGTTTTGAACCTGGAGCTTTTGAGGTACACGCTTCAAAACAAGGTTCTAAGAGCATGATGTGTATCAAAATCACGTTTTGACACTACAGGCTCTAGAATAGAGACTTGCATCTTGAAAGTTTGTTGTTCCTCCAAACACCAATTTTGATGATTTTGAAACCAAAGATTTTGAGGCATAAGCTGCAAAACAAGGTTCTAAGAGCACTATGTGCGTAAGAATCAAATTTTGACACTATCGGCTCTAGAATTAGGATTTGCATCTTGAAACCTTGTTGTACCTCCAAACATCAATTTTGATGCTCCAAAATTGGGGCTTTTAAGGCACAATTTCTAAAAAAGTGTTCTAAGAGCACAATGTGCATCAAAATTGAATTTTGATGCTACTGGCTCTAGAATCGGGGCTTGCATCTTGAAACCTTGTTGTGCCTCAAAAAACTAATTTTGATGCTATGAAACTAGGGCTTTTAAGGCACAAGCTTCGAAATGAGGTTCTAAGAGCACGATGTGCGCCAAAATTAGATTTTGACGCTATTGACTCTAGAATCGGCACTTGCATCTTCAAACCTTACTCTGTCTTGAAACATTGATTTTCATGCTCCAAAACTAGGTTTTTCGAGGCAAAAGCTCTGAAATGAGCTTCTAAGAGAATGATGTGTGTCAAAATGAAAATTTGATGCTATAGGCTCCGGAATAGGGATTTGCTTCTTGAAACCTTGTTGTACCTCAAAACATTCATTTTGATGTTCCAAAATCAGTGCTTTCAAGGCATAAGCTATGAAATGAGGTCCTAAGAGCATGACGTACATCAAAATTGTGTTTTGATGCTATCAACTCTAGAATTTGGACTTGTGTCTTGAAACCTTGTTGATGCTACTGACTCTGGAATTGGGACTTGTGGCTTTTGAGGTACGACTTCCGAAATGAGGTTCTAAGAACACCATGTTTGTCAAAATTGTGTTTTGACGCTATCAACTTGAGAATCAGGACTTGTGTCTTGAAACCTTGTTGTGCCTTTAAACATTGATTTTGATGTTTGGAATCTAGAGGTTTCGAGCCACACTCTCTGAAAAGAGGTTCTAAGAGCACGATGTGCATCAAAATCATGTTTTGACACTACAGGCTCCGGAATAGCGACTTGCGTCTTGAAAGCTTGTTGTGCCTCCAAACACCAATTTTGATGCTTCGAAACCGAAGATTTTGAGACATAAGCTCCAAAACAAGGTTCTAAAAGCACGATATGCGTCAAAATCAAATTTTGACGCTACCGGCTCCAGAATCAAGACTTGCATCTTGAAACCTTGTTGTGCCTCGAAACATATATTTTGATGCTCCAAAACTGAGGCTTTTGACCGATTCTCAAGCTAATAGCATCAAAACATGATTTTCACAAACATGGTGTTCTTTGAACTTCAGTTCGGAGGTTGTGCCTCAAAAGGTGCATTTTTGGAGCATAAAAATTAGTGTTTGAAGACACAACTAGCTTTCAAGACACAAGTCCCAATTCCATAGTCGGTAGCGTCAAAACACAATATTGATGTACATCGTGTTCTTAGAACCTCATTTTGGAGCTTGTGCCTAGAAATCCCTGATTTTGGAACATCAAAATCAATGTTTTGAGGCACAACAAGGTTTCAAGAAGCAAGTCCCTATTCCGGAGCCTATAGCATCAAAATTCCATTTTGATGCAAATCATTCTCTTCGAAGCTCATTTCAGAGCTTGTGCAAGTCCCGATTCTAGAGTCAATAGCATCAAAATCTGATTTTAGTGCACATCATGCTCTTAGAACATCATTCTGAAGCTTTTTCCTTGAAAGCCCCGTAATTGACTTGGTTCTGCTCCTCGATCTGCTTCTAGATTTGGATCCACCCCCTACCGCCCTGAGAATAGTAGGGGGCACAGATGCTTCTAGTACATCATGCTCTTAGAACCTTGTTTTGGAGCTTATGCCTCAAAATCTTGGGTTTCGAAGCATCAAAATTGGTGTTTGGAGGTACAACAAGCTTTCAAGACGCAAGTCCCTATTCCAGAGCCTGTAGTGTCAAAACATGATTTTGGTGCACATCGTGCTCTTAGAACCTCATTTTGGAGCTTGTGGCTCGAAAGCTCTAGTTTCGAAACATCAAAATCAATATTTAAAGGCACAACAATGTTTCAAGACACAAGTCATGATTTTGACAAAACATGGTGTTCTTAGAAGCTCATTTCAGAGGTCGTGCCTCAAAAGCCTCATTTTTGGAGCATAAAAATTAGTGTTTGGAGGCACAATGAGGTTTCGGAGCTTGTGCCTTGAAAGCCCTGATTTTGGAACATCAAAATCAATGCTCTGAGGCACAACAAGGTTTCAAGAAGTAAGTAAGTCCCTATTCCATAGCCTGTAGAATCACAATTCCATTTTGACGCACATCATCCTCTTAGAAGGTCATTTTGGAGCTTGTGCCTCGAAAGCCCCAGTTTTGAAGCGTCAAAATCAATGTTTGTAGGCACAACAGGTTTTCAAGATGCAAGTCCCAATTCTAGAGTCAATAGTGTCAAAAGCTAATTTTGGCGCACATCGTGCTCTTAGAACCTCATTTGGAAGCTTGTGCGTCGAAAGCTGTGGTTTTGGAGCATCAAAATTAGTGTTTTAAGGCACAACAAGGTTTCAAGATGCAAACCCCGATTATAGAGCCAGTACCATCAAAATTCAATTTTGATGCACATTGTGCTCTTCGAACCCTGTTTTAGAAATTGTGCCTCAAAAGCCGCATACTTGGAGCATCAAAATCGATATTTTCCACACAACAAGGTTTCAAAATGCAAGTCCTGATTCTCGAGCCGGTAGCATTAAAATTTGATTTTGACACACATCGTGCTCTTAGAATCTTATTTTATAGCTACTGCTCACAATCTTCAGTTTTGAGGCATAGAAATTGGCGTTTGGACGCACAACAAGCTTTCAAGACGCAAGTTCCTATTCCAGAGCCTGTAGTGTCAAAATGTGATTTTGATGCACATCGTCTTAGAACCTCATTTCGGAGCGTGTGGCTCGAAAGCTCCTATTTTAAAACATCAAATCCATGTTTAACACAACAAGGTTTCAAGACACAAGTCCTGATTGTCAAGCTGATAGCATCGAAACATGATTTTGACAAACATGGTGTTCTTACAACCTAATTTCGGAGGTCGTGCCTCAAAATCCTCGTTTTTAGTGGATAAAAATTAGTGTTTGGACGCACAATAAAGTTTCAAGACACAAGTCCCAATTCCGAAGTCAGTAGTGTCAAAACATAATTTTGATGTACACCATGCTCTTAGAACCTCATTTTAGAGCTTGTGCCTTGAAAGCCCTGATTTTGGAACATCAAAATCAATGTTTTGGGGCACAATAAGGTTTCGAGAAGCAAGTCCCTATTATGGAGCCTATAGCATCAAAATTCCATTTTGACGCACATCATTCTCTTAGAAGCTCAATTCGGAGCTTGTGCCTCAAAAGACCCAGTTTTGGATAATCAAAATCAATGTTTGGAGGCACAACAAGGTTTCAAGATGCAAGTACCGATTCTAGAGTTAGTAGCATCAAAATCTGATTTTGGTGCACATCATGCTCTTAGAATCTCATTTCGAAGCTTGTGCCTTGAAAGCCCCAGTTTTAGAGCATCAAAATAAGTGTTTTGAGGCACAACAAGTTTTCAAGACACAAGTCCCGGTTCTCAAGCTGATAGCATCAAAACACGATTTTGACAAACATGGTGTTCTAAGAACCTCATTTCGGAGGTTGTGCCTCAAAAGCCTCATTTTTGGAGCATAAAAATTAGTGTTTGGAGGCACAAAAAACTTTCAACACACAAGTCCCAATTCCAGAGTCGGTAGTGTCAAAACGCAATTTTGATTTACATTGTGCTCTTATAACCTCATTTTGGAGCTTGTGCCTTGAAAGCCCTGATTTTGGAACATCAAAATCAATGTTTTGAGGCACAACAAGGTTTTAAGATGCAAGTCCGTATTCTGAAGCCTTGTAGTGTCAAAATTCCATTTTGACGCACATCATTCTCTTAGAAGCTCATTTCGGAGCTTGTGCCTCGAAAGACCCAGTTTTGGAGCATCAAAATCAATGTTTGGAGGCACAACAAGGTTTCAAGATGCAAGTCCCGATTCTAGAGTCAATAGCATTAAAATCTGATTTTGGCGAACATCTTGCTCTTACCTCATTTCAAAGCTTGTGCCTCGAAAGCCCCGATTTTGGAGCATCAAAATCAGTGTTTTGAGGCACAACAAGGTTTCAAGATGCAAGCCCCGATTCTAGAGCTTGTAGCATCAAAATTCAATTTTGATGCACATTGTTCTCTTAGAACCGTGTTTTAGAAATTGTGCCTCAACAGCCCTAGTTTTGGAGCATCAAAATCGATTTTTGGAGGCACAACAAGGTTTAAAAATGCAAGTCCTGATTCTGGATCTAGTAGAGTCAAAAGTTGATTTTCACACACATCGTGCTCTTAGAATCTTGTTTTGGAGCTTATGCCTCAAAATCTTTGGTTTGGAATCATCAAAATTGGTATTTGGAGGTACAACAAGCTTTTAAGATGCAAGTCCCTATTCCAGAGCCTGTAGAGTCAAAACATGATTTTGATGCACATTGTGCCCTTAGAACTCATTTCAAAGCGTGTGGCTTGGAAGCTCCAGTTTCCAAACATCAGAAGAAATGTTGAAAGGCACAACAAGGTTTCAAGACTTTCTTGATTCTCAAGCTGATACCGTCAAAACATGATTTTTACAAACATGGTGTTCTTAGAACCTCATCAAAGGTTGTGCCTCAAAAGCCTCATTTTTGGAGCATAAAAATCAATGTTTGGAGGCACAACTAGGTTTCAAGATGCAAGTTTTGATTCTAGATTCAATAGGGTCAAAATTTGATTTTGGCGCACATCGAGCTCTTAGAACCTCATATCGAAGCTTGTGGCTCGAAAGCCCCAGTTTCGGAGCATCAAAATCAGTGTTTTGAGGCACAACAAGGTTTCAAGATGCAAGTCTTGATTTTGGAGCCAGTAGCATCAAAATTTGATTTTGATGCACATCATGCTCTTAGAATCTTATTTTGGAGCTTATGCCTCAAAATCTTTAGTTCCGAATTATCCAAATTGGTGTTTGGAGGCACAACAAGCTTTCAAGACACAAGTATCTATTCCGAAGCCTGTAGTGTCAAAACATGATTTTGATGCACATTGTGCTCTTAGAACCTCGTTTCGGAGCGTGTGGCTCGAAAGCTCCAGTTTCAAAACATCAAAATCAATGTTTAAAGGCACAACAATGTTTCATGACCTACCATCAAAATTCAATTTTGATGCAAATTGTGCCTCAAAAGCCCTAGTTTCTGAGCATCAAAATCGATGTTTTGAGGCACAACAAGGTTTCAAGATGCAAGTCTTGATTCTCAAGCCGGTAGTGTCAAAATTTGATTTTAACACACATGATGCTCTTAGAACCTTGTTTTGGAGCTTATGCCTCAAAATCTTGGGTTTTGAAGCATCAAAATTGGTATTTGGAGGTACAACAAGCTTTCAAGACGGAAGTCCCTATTCCAGAGCCTAAAGTGTCAAAACATGATTTTGATGCACATCGTGCTCTTAGAACCTCATTTTGGAGCTTGTGGCTCGAAAGCTCTAATTTCAAAACATCAAAATCAATGTTTAAAAGCACAACAAGGTTTCAAGACACATGTCCCGATTCTCAAGATGATAGCGTCAAAACATGATTTTGACAAACATGTGATGAATACTAAGAGGGGGGGGTGAATTATTATGCCAAAAATCACTGTACTTAAACACTTTAATAGACTACCAGTAAACTGGTAAAACAGTTTAGCAGACAAATCGGTTAGCACACATGCAAACCAAATAGCAAATAATGCATTCACCCACAGAAGCAAAAACACCATAACACGAGATATTGACGTGGAAACCCAAATGGGAAAAACCATGGTGAGATGGAACTCACAAGTAACTATCTGTAGAATAGGAACCAGAACGATTAAGGTTAGACCGGTTAAGGTCATACAATGTTCTTTACCAGAACAGATCCTATTAGGAATCTCAATCTTTGTTAGGAGATAAGTCCGGTTAAGGACTACCTTGCTAGAGGATTTTAGATCCATACATGTGAACCACCTTGTTAGAGGATTTACAAAAGGCTTTTGGGCCTACCCGGTTAAGGGCTTCAGACTTGTCGAAGATGTGAATAATTAACAAGTGAGTGATCTAGCAAATAGCACAGATTGCTTGGTTAGATCCTTGATAGCTCATTCCTAATGCATTCCAACATTACTTTAGTCTTCCACACATTCACTCTCTCTGCCTCTTCTCGCAGACCTTAACTTCTCTTCTGTATTTTTCCTTACAAAAACTCTTCAACCATATTAAACCCTAGCAACAACATAAAACCCTAGACATGATGTCCTTATAAAGGAATTTGATTTCATGTGTGTCCAATAGGATTACAATACAATTTCCTAGGTTCAATGCATCTAGACATATTCTGTAACATGACACAAAAAACACCGTTAAAGTGTCGGCATCGTCAAATAATCGGTGGATGGTAACTCATCACAGAGTATTACCGATTCATACAAAATACCGGTTGTTGGTTTGACAAAAATGAAGACTGGGAAATATGTGTTTTGCTGCTTTGATCCTTCGTATAGCTTGAGATCCTCGAGCCGCTTAGGGTCAACATACCACTTCAGACTGGTAAACACATTCTGCAAAACACCGATAGTCTAAAGACTATAATGCATCATACCGAATGGAACAAATATCGGTTGAGCTTTAACTTATACATACAAAAGTGATCTCAATGCAAGTGTATGTCCATCAATGATAATCACAACATAATCATAAAAAATGCCAACAACATGGTGTTCTTAGAACCTCATTTCGGAGGTTGTGCCTTAAAAGCATCATTTTTGGAGCATAAAAATTAGTGTTTGGAGGCACAATAAGGTTTCAAGATACAAGTCCCAATTCCAGAGTCGGTAGCGTCAAAACACAATTTTGATGTACATCAAGCTCTTAGAACCTCATTTCGAAGCTTGTGTTTTGAAAGCCCTGATTTTGGAACATCAAAATCAATGTTTTGAGGCACAACAAGGTTTCAAGAAGTAAGTCCCTATTCCGGAGCCTGTAGCATCTTATGACGCACATCATTCTCTTAGAAGCTCATTTTGGAGCTTGTGCCTGGAAAGCCCCAGTTTTGGAGCATCAAAATCAATGTTTGTAGGCACAATAGGTTTTCAAGATGCAAGTCCCAATTCTAGAGTCAATAATGTCAAAATCTGATTTTGGCGCACATCGTGCTCTTAGAACCTCATTTTGAAGCTTGTGCCTCGAAAGCCTTAGTTTTGGAGCATCAAAATCAGTATTTAAAGACTTGTAAGGTTTCAAGACACAAGTCCTGATTCTCAAGCTGATAGCGTCAAAACACGATTTTGACAAACATGGTGTTCTTAGAACCTAATTTCGGAGGTCATGCCTCAAAATCCTCGTTTTTAGAGCATAAAAATTAGTCTTTGTATGCATAACAAAGTTTCAAGACACAAGTCCCTATTTCAGAGCCTGTAGTGTCAAAACGTGATTTTAATAATAGCATCAAAATCTATTTTTTGTGAACATCTTGCTCTTAGAACCTCATTTCAAAGCTTGTGCCTCGAAAGCCCTGATTTCAGAGCATCAAAATAATTGTTTTGAGGCACAACAAGGTTTCAAGATGCAAGCCCCGATTCTAGGGCTAGTAGCATCGAAATTCAATTTTGATGCACTTTGTTCTCTTAGAACCTCGTTTTAGAAATTGTGCCTCAACAGCACCAGTTTTGGAGGCTCAAAATCGATGTTTGGAGGCACAACAAGGTTTCAAGATGCAAGTCTTGATTCTGGATCCAGTAGAGTCAAAAGTTGATTTTGACGCACATCGTACTCTTAGAACCTTGTTTTGGAGCATATGCCTCAAAATATTTGGTTTCTAATCATTAAAATTGGTGTTTGGAGGTACAACAAGGTTTTAAGAGGCAAGTCCCTATTCTGGAGCCTGTAGTGTCAAAACGCGATTTTGATGCACATTGTGTCCTGATTCTCAAGCTGATAGCATAAAAACACAATTTTTACAAACAGGGTGTTCTTAGAACCTCATTTCGGAGGTTGTGCCTCAAAATCCTTGTTTTTAGAGCATAAAAATCAAAGTTTGGAGGCACATCAAGGTTTCAAGATGCAAGTCTCGATTCTAGATTCAATAGCATCAAATTTTGATTTTGGCGCACATCGTGCTCTTAGAACCTCTTATCGAAGCTTGTGGCTCAAAAGCCCCAGTTTCGGAGCATCAAAATCAGTGTTTTGAGGCACAACAAGGTTTCAAGATGCAAGCCCCAATTCTAGAGCCAATAGCATCAAAATTCAATTTTGATGCACATTGAATTTTGATGCACATTCTGCTCTTAGAACCCTATTTTAGAAATTGTGCCTCAGAAGGCCCAGTTTTGGAGCACCAAAATTGATGTTTGGAGGCATAAAAAGGTTTCAAGACGCAAGTATCTATTCCGGAGCCTATAGTGTCAAAACATGATTTTGATGCACATCGTGCTCTTAGAACCTCATTTCGGAGAGTGTGGCTCGAAAGCTCCAGTTTCAAAACATCAAAATCAATGTTTAAAGGAACAACAAGGTTTTACGACACAAGTCCCGATTCTCAAGTTGATAGCGTCAAAACATGATTTTGACAAACATGGTGTTCTTAGAACCTCATTTCGGAGGTTGTGCCTCAAAAGCCTCATTTTTGGAGCATAAAAATTAGTGTTTGGAGGCACAACAAGGTTTCAAGACACAAGTCCCAATTCCAGAATTGGTAGCGTCAAAACGCAATTTTGATGTACATCATGCTCTTAGAACCTCATTTTGGAGCCTGTGCCTTTAAAGCCCTGATTTTGGAACATCAAAAATAATATTTTGAGGCACAACAAGGTTTGAAGAAGAAAGTCCCTATTCCGGAGCCTCTAGCATCAAAATTCCATTTTGACGCACATCATTCTATTGATTCTGGAGCCGGTAGCATCAGAATTTGATTATGACGCACATCGTGCTCCTAGAGCCTTGTTTTCGAGCTTATGCCTCAAAATCTTTGGTTCCGAAGCATCCAAATTGGTGTTTGGAGGCACAACAAGCTTTCAAGACGCAAGTCTCTATTCTGGAGCCTATATTGTCAAAATGTGATTTTGATCCACATCATGCTTTTAGAACCTCATTTCAAATCGTGTGGCTCAAAAGCTCCAGTTTCAAAACATCAAAATCAATGTTTAAAGACACAACAAGGTTTCACGACACAAGTCCCGATTCACAAGCTGATAGCGTCAAAACACGATTTTGACAAACATGGTGTTGTAAGAACCTCATTTCGTAGGTTGTGGCTCAAAAGCCTCATTTTTGGAGCATAAAAATTAGTGTGTGGAGGCACAACAAGGTTTCAAGACACAAGTCCCAATTCCAGAGTCGGTAGCATCAAAACACAATTTTGTTGTACATTGTGCTCTTAGAACCTCATTTCAAAGCTTGTGCCTTGAAAGCCTTGATTTTGGAACATCAAAATCAATGTTTTGACGCACAACAAGGTTTCAAGAAGCAAGTCCCTATTCCGGAGCCTGCAAATCATATTTAGAAGCTCATTACGGAGCTTGTGCCTCGAAAGACACAGTTTTGGAACATCAAAATCAATGTTTGGAGGCACAAAAAGGTTTCAAGATGCAAATTCTGATTCTAGAGTCAATACCATCAAAATCAGATTTTGGCGCACATCGTGCTTTTAGAACCTCATTTTTAAGCTTATGCCTCAAAAGCCCTAGTTTCAGAGCATCAAAATTGGTGTTTGGAGGAACAACAAGCTTTCAAGATGCAAGTCCCTATTCCGGAGCCTGTAGTGTCAAAACGTGATTTTGATGCTAATCATACTGTTAGAACCTCGTTTAAGAGCGTGTGGATCGAAAGCTCTAGTTTCAAAACATCAAAATCAATGTTTAAAGTCACAACAAGGTTTCAAGACACAAATCCCGATTCTCAAGGTGATAGCATCAAAACATGATTTTGACAAACATGGTGTTCTTAGAACCTCATTTCGGAGGTCGTGCCTAAAAGCCTCATTTTTGGAACATAAAAATCAGTGTTTGGAGGCACAATAAGATTTCAAGAGACAAGTCCCAATTCCGGAATCGGTAGCATCAAAATGCAATTTTGATGTACTTCGTGCTCTTACAACCTCATTTCGGAGCTTGTGCCTTGAAAGCCCTGATTTTGAATCATCAAATCAATGTTTCAAGGCACAACAAGGTTTCAAGAAATAAATCCCTATTCCAGAGCATGTTTAGAGGCACAACAAGGTTTCAAGATGCAAGTCCCGATTCTAGAGTCAATAGCGTCAAAATCTGATATTGGCGCACATCGTGCTCTTAGAACCTCATTTCGAAGCATCAAAATTAGTGTTTTGAGGCACAACAGGGTTTCAAGATGTAAGAGCCGATTCTAGAGCTAGTAGCATCAAAAATCAATTTTGATGCACATTGTGCTCTTAGAACCCTATTTTAGAAATTGTGCCTCAAAAGCCTAGTTTTGGAGAATCAAAATTGATGTTTGGAGGCACAACAAGGTTTCAAGATGCAAGTCCTGCTTCTGGAGCAGGTAGCATCAAAATTTGATTTTGATGCACATCGTGCTCTTAAAACCTTGTTTTGGAGCTTATGCCTCAAAATCTTCGGTTTCGAAGCATTGAAATTGGTGTTTGGAGGCAGAACAAGCTTTCAAGATGCAAGTCCCTATTTAGGAGCTTGTAGTGTCAAAACGTGATTTTGATGCACAACGTACTCTTAGAATCTCGTTTCGGAGTGTGTGCCTCGAAAGCTCCAGTTTCAAAACATCAAAATCAATGTTTAAAGGCACAACAAGGTTTCAAAACACAAGTCCCGATTCTCAAGCCGATTGCATCAAAACACAATTTTGACAAACATGGTGTTCTTAGAACCTCATTTCGGAGGTCGTGCCTCAAAAGCCTGAAAAGACCCAGTTTTGGAGCATCAAAATCAATGTTTGGAGGCACTAAAAAGTTTCAAGATGCAAGTCCCTATTCCAGAGCCAATAGCGTCAAAATACGATTTTGGCACACATCGTGCTCTTACAACCTCATTTCGACGCTTGTGCCTCGAAAGCCCCGGTTTTAGAGCATCAAAATACGTGTTTTGAGCCACAACAAGGTTTCACGATGCAAGCCTCTATTCTAGAGCCAGTAGCATCAAAATTTAATTCTGATGCACATTGTGCTCTTAGAACCCTATTTTAGGAAATTGTGCCTCAAAAGCCCCAATTTTGAAGCATCAAAATCGATCTTTGGAGGCAAAACAAGGTTTTCAAAATGCAACATCTAATTCTGGAGCCAGTAGAGTCAGAATTTGATTTTGACGCACATCGTGCTCTCAAAACCTTGTTTTGGAGCTTATGCCTCAAAATGCAAGTCCCTATTCCGGAACCTGTAGTGTCAAAACGTGATTTTGATGCACATCATACTGTTAGAACTTCGTTTCAGAGCATGTGGATCGAAAGCTCCAGTTTCAAAACATCAAAATCAATGTTTAAAGTCACAACAAGGTTTCAAGACACAAATCCCGATTCTCAAGGTGATAGCGTCAAAACACGATTTTGACAAACATGGTGTTCTTAGAACCTCATTTCGGAGGTCGTGCCTAAAAGCTTCATTTTTGGAACATAAAAATCAGTGTTTGGAGGCACAATAAGATTTCAAGAGACAAGTCCCAATTCAAGAATCGGTAGCATCAAAACGCAATTTTGATGTACTTCGTGCTCTTACAACCTCATTTCGGAGCTTGTGCCTTGAAAGCCCTGATTTTGAATCATCAAAATCAATGTTTCAAGGCACAACAAGGTTTCAAGAAATAAATCCCTATTCCGGAGAATGTTTAGAGGCAGAACAAGGTTTCAAGATGCAAGTCCCGATTCTAGAGTCAGTAGCATCAAAATCTGATATTGGCGCACATCGTGCTCTTAGAACCTCATTTCGAAGCATCAAAATTAGTGTTTTGAGGCACAACAGGGTTTCAAGATGTAAGAGCCGATTCTAGAGCTAGTAGCATCAAAAATCAATTTTGATGCACATTGTGCTCTTAGAACCCTATTTTAGAAATTGTGCCTCAAAAGCCCAGTTTTGGAGAATCAAAATTGATGTTTGGAGGCACAACAAGGTTTCAAGATGCAAGTCCTACTTCTGGAGCAGGTAGCATCAAAATTTGATTTTGACACACATCGTGCTCTTAAAACCTTGTTTTGGAGCTTATGCCTCAAAATCTTCGGTTTCGAAGCATTGAAATTGGTGTTTAGAGGCAGAACAAGCTTTCAAGATGCAAGTCCCTATTTAGGAGCTTGTATTGTCAAAACGTGATTTTGATGCACAACGTACTCTTAGAATCTCATTTCGGAGCGTGTGGCTCGAAAGCTCCAGTTTCAAAACATCAAAATCAATGTTTAAAGCCACAAAAGTGTTTCAAAACACAAGTCCCGATTCTCAAGCCGATTGCATCGAACAACGATTTTGACAAACATGGTGTTCTTAGAACCTCATTTCGGAGGTCGTGCCTCAAAAGCCTGAAAAGATCGAGTTTTGGAGCATCAAAATCAATGCTTGGAGGCACTAAAAAGTTTCAAGATGCAAGTCCCTATTCCAGAGCCAATAGCGTCAAAATACGATTTTGGCGCACATTGTGCTCTTACAACCTCATTTCGATGCTTGTGCCTCGAAAGCCCCGGTTTTAGAGCATCAAAATCAGTGTTTTGAGCCACAACAAGGTTTCACGATGCAAGCCTCGATTCTAGAGCTAGTAGCATCAAAATTTAATTTTGATGCACATTGTGCTCTTAGAACCCTATTTTAGCAAATTGTGCCTCAAAAGCCCCAATTTTGAAGCATCAAAATCGATCTTTGGAGGCAAAACAAGGTTTTCAAAATGCAACATCTAATTCTGGAGCCAGTAGAGTCAGAATTTGATTTTGATGCACATCGTGCTCTCAAAACCTTGTTTTGGAGCTTATGCCTCAAAATGCAAGTCCCTATTCCGGAGCCTGTAGTGTCAAAACGTGATTTTGATGCACATCATACTGTTAGAACCCCGTTTAAGAGTGTGTGGATTGAAAGCTCTAGTTTCAAAACATCAAAATCAATGTTTAAAGTCACAACAAGGTTTCAAGACACAAATCTCGATTCTTAAGGTGATAGCATCAAAAGATGATTTTGACAAACATGGTGTTCTTAGAACCTCATTTTGGAGGTCGTGCCTAAAAGCCTCATTTTTGGAACATAAAAATCAATGTTTGGAGGCACAATAAGATTTCAAGAGACAAGTCCCAATTCCAGAATCGGTAGCGTCAAAAAATGCAATTTTGATGTACTTCGTGCTCTTACAACCTCATTTCGGAGCTTGTGCCTTGAAAGCCCTGATTTTGAATCATCAAAATAAATGTTTCAAGGCACAACAAGGTTTCGAGAAATAAATCCCTATTCCGGAGCATGTTTAGAGGCACAACAAGGTTTCAAGATGCAAGTCCCGATTCTAGAGTCAGTAGCGTCAAAATCTGATATTGGCGCACATCGTGCTCTTAGAACCTCATTTCGAAGCATCAAAATTAGTGTTTTGAGGCACAACAGGGTTTCAAGATGTAAGAGCCGATTCTAGAGCTAGTAGCATCAAAAATCAATTTTGATGCACATTGTGCTCTTAGAACCCTATTTTAGAAATTGTGCCTCAAAAGCCCAGTTTTGGAGAATCAAAATTGATGTTTGGAGGCACAACAAGGTTTCAAGATGCAAGTCCTGCTTCTGGAGCAGGTAGCATCAAAATTTGATTTTGACGCACATCGTGCTCTTAAAACCTTGTTTTGGAGCTTATGCCTCAAAATCTTCGATTTCGAAGCATTGAAATTGGTGTTTGGAGGCAGAACAAGCTTTCAAGATGCAAGTCCCTATTTAGGAGCTTGTAGTGTCAAAATGTGATTTTGATGCACAACGTACTCTTAGAATCTCGTTACGGAGCGTGTGCCTCGAAAGCGCCAGTTTGAAAACATCAATGTTTAAAGGCACAAAAGGGTTTCAAAACACAAGTCCCGATTCTCAAGCCGATTGCATCGAACAACGATTTTGACAAACATGGTGTTCTTAGAACCTCATTTCGGAGGTCGTGCCTCAAAAGCCTGAAAAGACCCAGTTTTGGAGCATCAAAATCAATGTTTGGAGGCACTAAAAAGTTTCAAGATGCAAGTCCCTATTCCGGAGCCAATAGCGTCAAAATATGATTTTGGCGCACATTGTGCTCTTACAACCTCATTTCGACGCTTGTGCCTCGAAAGCCCCGGTTTTAGAGCATCAAAATTAGTGTTTTGAGCCACAACAAGGTTTCACGATGCAAGCCTCGATTCTAGAGCCAGTAGCATCAAAATTTAATTTTGATGCACATTGTGCTCTTAGAACCCTATTTTAGGAAATTGTGCCTAAAAAGCCCCAATTTTGAAGCATCAAAATCGATCTTTGGAGGCAAAACAAGGTTTTCAAAATGCAACATCTAATTCTGGAGCCAGTAGAGTCAGAATTTGATTTTGATGCACGTCGTGCTCTCAAAACCTTGTTTTGGAGCTTATGCCTCAAAATGCAAGTCCCTATTCCGGAGCCTGTAGTGTCAAAACGTGATTTTGATGCACATCATACTGTTAGAACCCCGTTTAAGAGCGTGTGGATCGAAAGCTCCAGTTTCAAAACATCAAAATCAATGTTTAAAGTCACAACAAGGTTTCAAGACACAAATCTTGATTCTCAAGGTGATAGCGTCAAAACACGATTTTGACAAACATGGTGTTCTTAGAACCTCATTTCGGAGGTCGTGCCTAAAAGCCTCATTTTTGGAACATAAAAATCAGTGTTTGGAGGCACAATAAGATTTCAAGAGACAAGTCCCAATTCTGGAATCGGTAGCGTCAAAAAATTGAATTTTGATGTACTTCGTGCTCTTACAACCTCATTTCGGAGCTTGTGCCTTGAAAGCCCTGATTTTGAATCATCAAAATCAATGTTTCAAGGCACAACAAGGTTTCAAGAAATAAATCCCTATTCCGGAGCATGTTTAGAGGCACAACAAGGTTTCAAGATGCAAGTCCCGATTCTAGAGTCAGCAGCGTCAAAATCTGATATTGGCGCACATCGTGCTCTTAGAACCTCATTTCGAAGCATCAAAATTAGTGTTTTGAGGCACAACAGGGTTTCAAGATGTAAGAGCCATTTCTAGAGCTAGTAGCATCAAAAATCAATTTTGATGCAGATTGTGCTCTTAGAACCCTACTTTAGAAATTGTGCCTCAAAAGCCCAGTTTTGGAGAATCAAAATTGATGTTTGGAGGCACAACAAGGTTTCAAGATGCAAGTCCTGCTTCTGGAGCAGGTAGCATCAAAATTTGATTTTGACGCACATCGTGCTCTTAAAACCTTGTTTTGGAGCTTATGCCTCAAAATCTTCGATTTCGAAGCATTGAAATTGGTGTTTGGAGGCAGAACAAGCTTTCAAGATGCAAGTCCCTATTTAGGAGCTTGTAGTGTCAAAACGTGATTTTGATGCACAACGTACTCTTAGAATCTCGTTACGGAACGTGTGGCTCGAAAGGTCCAGTTTGAAAACATCAATGTTTAAAGGCACAAAAGGGTTTCAAAACACAAGTCCCGATTCTCAAGCCGATTGCATCGAAAAACGATTTTGACAAACATGGTGTTCTTAGAACCTCATTTCGGAGGTCGTTGCCTCAAAAGCCTGAAAAGACCCAGTTTTGGAGCATCAAAATCAATGTTTGGAGGCACTAAAAAGTTTCAAGATGCAAGTCCCTATTCCGGAGCCAATAGCGTCAAAATACGATTTTGGCGCACATTGTGCTCTTACAACCTCATTTCGATGCTTGTGCCTCGAAAGCCCCGGTTTTAGAGCATCAAAATTAGTGTTTTGAGCCACAACAAGGTTTCACGATGCAAGCCTCGATTCTAGAGACAGTAGCATCAAAATTTAATTTTGATGCACATTGTGCTCTTAGAACCCTATTTTAGGAAATTGTGCCTCAAAAGCCCCAATTTTGAAGCATCAAAATCGATCTTTGGAGGCAAAACAAGGTTTTCAAAATGCAACATCTAATTCTGGAGCCAGTAGAGTCAGAATTTGATTTTGATGCACGTCGTGCTCTCAAAACCTTGTTTTGGAGCTTATGCCTCAAAATGCAAGTCCCTATTCCGGAGCCTGTAGTATCAAAACGTGATTTTGATGCACATTATACTGTTAGAACCCCGTTTAAGAGCGTGTGGATCGAAAGCTCCAGTTTCAAAACATCAAAATCAATGTTTAAAGTCACAACAAGGTTTCAAGACACAAATCTTGATTCTCAAGGTGATAGCGTCAAAACACGATTTTGACAAACATGGTGTTCTTAGAACCTCATTTCGGAGGTCGTGCCTAAAAGCCTCATTTTTGGAACATAAAAATCAGTGTTTGAAGGCACAATAAGATTTCAAGAGACAAGTCCCAATTCCGGAATCGGTAGCGTCAAAAAATTGAATTTTGATGTACTTCGTGCTCTTACAACCTCATTTCGGAGCTTGTGCCTTGAAAGCCCTGATTTTGAATCATCAAAATCAATGTTTCAAGGCACAACAAGGTTTCAAGAAATAAATCCCTATTCCGGAGCATGTTTAGAGGCACAACAAGGTTTCAAGATGCAAGTCCCGATTCTAGAGTCAGCAGCGTCAAAATCTGATATTGGCGCACATCGTGCTCTTAGAACCTCATTTCGAAGCATCAAAATTAGTGTTTTGAGGCACAACAGGGTTTCAAGATGTAAGAGCTGATTCTAGAGCTAGTAGCATCAAAAATCAATTTTGATGCACATTGTGCTCTTAGAACCCTATTTTAGAAATTGTGCCTCAAAAGCCTAGTTTTGGAGAATCAAAATTGATGTTTGGAGGCACAACAAGGTTTCAAGATGCAAGTCCTGCTTCTGGAGCAGGTAGCATCAAAATTTGATTTTGACGCACATCGTGCTCTTAAAACCTTGTTTTGGAGCTTATGCCTCAAAATCTTCGGTTTTGTAGCATTGAAATTGGTGTTTGGAGGCAGAACAAGCTTTCAAGATGCAAGTCCCTATTTAAAGGCTTGTAGTGTCAAAACGTGATTTTGATGCACAACGTACTCTTAGAATCTCGTTTCAGAGCGTGTGGCTCGAAAGGTCCAGTTTCAAAACATCAAAATCAATGTTTAAAGGCACAAAAGGGTTTCAAAACACAAGTCCTGATTCTCAAGCCGATTGCATCGAAAATGATTTTGACAAACATTGTGTTCTTAGAACCTCATTTCGGAGGTTGTGCCTCAAAAGCCTGAAAAGACCCAGTTTTGCAGCATCAAAATCAATGTTTGGAGGCACTTTCAAGATGCAAGTCCCTATTGCGGAGCCAATAGCATCAAAATACGATTTTGGCGCACATCGTGCTCTTACAACCTCATTTCGACGCTTGTGCCTCGAAAGCCCCGGTTTTAGAGCATCAAAATCAGTGTTTTGAGCCACAACAAGGTTTCACGATGCAAGCCTCGATTCTAGAGCCAGTAGCATCAAAATTTAATTTTGATGCACATTGTGCTCTTAGAACCCTATTTTAGGAAATTGTGCCTCAAAAGCACCAATTTTGAAACATCAAAATCGATCTTTGGAGGCAAAACAAGGTTTTCAAAATGCAACATCTAATTCTGGAGCCAGTAGAGTCATAATTTGATTTTGACGCACATCGTGCTCTCAAAACCTTGTTTTGGAGCTTATGCCTCAAAATGCAAGTCACTATTCCGGAGCCTGTAGTGTCAAAACGTGATTTTGATGTACATCATACTGTTAGAACCTCGTTTAAGAGCGTGTGGATCGAAAGCTCCAGTTTCAAAACATCAAAATCAATGTTTAAGGTCACAACAAGGTTTCAAGACACAAATCTTGATTCTCAAGCTGATAGCGTCAAAACACGATTTTGACAAACATGGTGTTCTTAGAACCTCATTTCGGAGGTCGTGCCTAAAAGCCTCATTTTTGGAACATAAAAATCAGTGTTTGGAGGCACAATAAGATTTCAAGAGACAAGTCCCAATTCCGGAATTGGTAGCGTCAAAACGCAATTTTGATGTACTTCATGCTCTTACAACCTCATTTCGGAGCTTGTGCCTTGAAAGCCCTGATTTTGAATCATCAAAATCAATGTTTCAAGGCACAACAAGGTTTCAAGAAATAAATCCCTATTCCGGAGCATGTTTAGAGGCACAACAAGGTTTCAAGATGCAAGTCCCGATTCTAGAGTCAGTAGCGTCAAAATCTGATATTGGCGCACATCGTGCTCTTAGAACCTCATTTCGAAGCATCAAAATTAGTGTTTTGAGGCACAACAGGGTTTCAAGATGTAAGAGCCGATTCTAGAGCTAGTAGCATCAAAAATCAATTTTGATGCACATTGTGCTCTTAGAACCCTATTTTAGAAATTGCGCCTCAAAAGCCCAGTTTTGGAGAATAAAAATTGATGTTTGGAGGCACAACAAGGTTTCAAGAGGCAAGTCCTGCTTCTGGAGCAGGTAGCATCAAAATTTGATTTTGATGCACATCGTGCTCTTAAAACCTTGTTTTGGTGCTTATGCCTCAAAATCTTTGGTTTCGAAGCATTGAAATTGGTGTTTGGAGGCAGAACAAGCTTTCAAGATGCAAGTCCCTATTTAGGAGCTTGTAGTGTCAAAACATGATTTTGATGCACAACGTACTCTTAGAATCTCGTTTCGGAGTGTGTGGCTTGAAAGCTCCAGTTTCAAAACATCAAAATCAATCTTTAAAGGCACAAAAGGGTTTCAAAACACAAGTCCCGATTCTCAAGCTGATTGCATCGAAAACGATTTTGACAAACATGGTGTTCTTAGAACCTCATTTCGGAGGTCGTGCCTCAAAAGCCTGAAAAGACCCAATTTTGGAGCATCAAAATCAATGTTTGGAGGCACTAAAAAGTTCCAAGATGCAAGTCCCTATTCTGGAGCCAATAGCGTCAAAATACGATTTTGGCACACATCGTGCTCTTACAACCTCATTTCGACGCTTGTGCCTCGAAAGCCCCGGTTTTAGAGCATCAAAATCAGTGTTTTGAGCCACAACAAGGTTTCACGATGCAAGCCTTGATTCTAGAGACAGTAGCATCAAAATTTAATTTTGATGCACATTGTGCTCTTAGAACCCTATTTTAGGAAATTGTGCTTCAAAAGCCCCAATTTTGAAGCATCAAAATCGATCTTTGGAGGCAAAACAAGGTTTTCAAATTGCAACATCTAATTCTGGAGCCAGTAGAGTCAGAATTTGATTTTGACGTACATCGTGCTCTCAAAACCTTGTTTTGGAGCTTATGCCACAAAATGCAAGTCCCTATTTGTAGCCTGTAGTGTCAAAACATGATTTTGATGCACATCATACTGTTAGAACCTCGTTTAAGAGCGTGTGGATCGAAAGCTCCAGTTTCAAAACATCAAAATCAATGTTTAAAGTCACAACAACGTTTCAAGACACAAATCTTGATTCTCAAGCTGATAGCGTCAAAACACGATTTTGACAAACATGGTGTTCTTAGAACCTCATTTCGGAGGTCGTGCCTAAAAGCCTCATTTTTGGAACATAAAAATCAGTGTTTGGAGGCACAATAAGATTTCAAGAGACAAGTCCCAATTCTGGAATCGGTAGCGTCAAAATGCAATTTTGATGTACTTCGTGCTCTTACAACCTCATTTCCGAGCTTGTGCCTTGAAAGCCGTGATTTTGAATCATCAAAATCAATGTTTCAAGGCACAACAAGGTTTCAAGAAATAAATGCCTATTATGGAGCATGTTTAGAGGCACAACAAGGTTTCAAGATGCAAGTCCCAATTCTAGAGTCAGTAGCGTCAAAATCTGATATTGGCGCACATCATGCTCTTAGAACCTCATTTCGAAGCATCAAAATTAGTGTTTTGAGGCACAACAGGGTTTCAAGATGTAAGAGCTGATTCTAGAGCTAGTAGCAGCAAAAATCAATTTTGATGCACATTGTGCTCTTAGAACCCTATTTTAGAAATTGTGCCTCAAAAGCCCAGTTTTGGACAATCAAAATTGATGTTTGGAGGCAGAACAAGCTTTCAAGATGCAAGTCCTGCTTCTGGAGCAGGTAGCATCAAAATTTGATTTTGACGCACATCGTGCTCTTAAAACCTTGTTTTGGAGCTTATGCCTCAAAATCTTTGGTTTTGTAGCATTGAAATTGGTGTTTGGAGGCAGAACAAGCTTTCAAGATGCAAGTCCCTATTTAAAGGCTTGTAGTGTCAAAACGTGATTTTGATGCACAACGTACTCTTAGAATCTCGTTTCAGAGCGTGTGGCTCGAAAGGTCCAGTTTCAAAACATCAAAATCAATGTTTAAAGGCACAAAAGGGTTTCAAAACACAAGTTCCGATTCTCAAGCCGATTGCATCGAAACACGATTTTGACAAACATGGTGTTCTTAGAACCTCATTTCGGAGGTCGTGCCTCAAAAGCCTGAAAAGACCCAATTTTGGAGAATCAAAATCAATGTTTGGAGGCACTAAAAAGTTCCAAGATGCAAGTCCCTATTCTGGAGCCAATAGCGTCAAAATACGATTTTGGCACACATCGTGCTCTTAAAACCTCATTTCGACGCTTATGCCTCGAAAGCCCCGGTTTTAGAGCATCAAAATCAGTGTTTTGAGCCACAACAAGGTTTCATGATGCAAGCCTCGATTCTAGAGCCAGTAGCATCAAAATTTAATTTTGATGCACATTGTGCTCTTAGAACCCTATTTTAGGAAATTGTGCCTCAAAAGCCCCAATTTTGAAGCATCAAAAATCGATCTTTGGAGGCAAAACAAGGTTTTCAAAATGGAACATCTAATTCTGGAGCCAGTAGAGTCAGAATTTGATTTTGACGCACATCGTTCTCTCAAAACCTTGTTTCGGAGCTTATGCCTCAAAATGCAATTCCCTATTCCAGAGCCTGTAGTGTCAAAACGTGATTTTGATGCACATCATACTGTTAGAACCTCGTTTAAGAGCGTGTGGATCGAAAGCTCTAGTTTCAAAACATCAAAATCAATGTTTAAAGTCACAACAAGGTTTCAAGACACAAATCTCGATTCTCAAGGTGATAGCGTCAAAACACGATTTTGACAAACATGGTGTTCTTAGAACCTCATTTTGGAGGTCGTGCCTAAAAGCCTCATTTTTGGAAGATAAAAATTAGTGTTTGGAGGCACAATAAGATTTCAAGAGACAAGTCCCAATTTCGGAATCGGTAGCGTCAAAATGCAATTTTGATGTATTTCGTGCTCTTACAACCTCATTTCGGAGCTTGTGCCTTGAAAGCCCTGATTTTGAATCATCAAAATCAATTTTTCAAGGCACAACAAGGTTTCAAGAAATAAATCCCTATTCCGGAGCATGTTTAGAGGCACAACAAGGTTTCAAGATGCAAGTCCCGATTCTAGAGTCAGTAGCGTCAAAATCTGATATTGGCGCACATCGTGCTCTAAGAACCTCATTTCGAAGCATCAAAATTAGTGTTTTGAGGCACAACAGGGTTTCAAGATGTAAGAGCCGATTCTAGAGCTAGTAGCATCAAAAATCAATTTTGATGCACATTGTGCTCTTAGAACCCTATTTTAGAAATTGCGCCTCAAAAGCCCAGTTTTGGAGAATCAAAATTGATGTTTGGAGGCACAACAAGGTTTCAAGAGGCAAGTCCTGCTTCTGGAGCAGGTAGCATCAAAATTTGATTTTGATGCACATCGTGCTCTTAAAACCTTGTTTTGGTGCTTATGCCTCAAAATCTTTGGTTTCGAAGCATTGAAATTGGTGTTTGGAGGCAGAACAAGCTTTCAAGATGCAAGTCCCTATTTAGGAGCTTGTAGTGTCAAAACATGATTTTGATGCACAACGTACTCTTAGAATCTCGTTTCGGAGTGTGTGGCTTGAAAGCTCCAGTTTCAAAACATCAAAATCAATCTTTAAAGGCACAAAAGGGTTTCAAAACACAAGTCCCGATTCTCAAGCTGATTGCATCGAAAATGATTTTGACAAACATGGTGTTCTTAGAACCTCATTTCGGAGGTCGTGCCTCAAAAGCCTTAAAAGACCCAATTTTGGAGCATCAAAATCAATGTTTGGAGGCAGTAAAAAGTTCCAAGATGCAAGTCCCTATTCTGGAGCCAATAGCGTCAAAATGCGATTTTGGCACACATCGTGCTCTTACAACCTCATTTCGACGCTTGTGCCTCGAAAGCCCCGGTTTTAGAGCATCAAAATCAGTGTTTTGAGCCACAACAAGGTTTCACGATGCAAGCCTCGATTCTAGAGACAGTAGCATCAAAATTTAATTTTGATGCACATTGTGCTCTTAGAACCCTATTTTAGGAAATTGTGCTTCAAAAGCCCCAATTTTGAAGCATCAAAATCGATCTTTGGAGGCAAAACAAGGTTTTCAAATTGCAACATCTAATTCTGGAGCCAGTAGAGTCAGAATTTGATTTTGATGCACATCGTGCTCTCAAAACCTTGTTTTGGAGCTTATGCCACAAAATGCAAGTCCCTATTTGTAGCCTGTAGTGTCAAAACATGATTTTGATGCACATCATACTGTTAGAACCTCGTTTAAGAGCGTGTGGATCGAAAGCTCCAGTTTCAAAACATCAAAATCAATGTTTAAAGTCAAAACAAGGTTTCAAGACACAAATCTTGATTCTCAAGCTGATAGCGTCAAAACACGATTTTGACAAACATGGTGTTCTTAGAACCTCATTTCGGAGGTCGTGCCTAAAAGCCTCATTTTTGGAACATAAAAATCAGTGTTTGGAGGCACAATAAGATTTCAAGAGACAAGTCCCAATTCCGGAATCGGTAGCATCAAAATGCAATTTTGATGTACTTCGTGCTCTCACAACCTCATTTCCGAGCTTGTGCCTTGAAAGCCGTGATTTTGAATCATCAAAATCAATGTTTCAAGGCACAAGAAGGTTTCAAGAAATAAATACCTATTCTGGAGCATGTTTTGAGGCACAACAAGGTTTCAAGATGCAAGTCCCAATTCTAGAGTCAGTAGCGTCAAAATCTGATATTGGCGCACATCGTGCTCTTAGAACCTCATTTCGAAGCATCAAAATTAGTGTATTGAGGCACAACAGGGTTTCAAGATGTAAGAGCCGATTCTAGAGCTAGTAGCATCAAAAATCAATTTTGATGCACATTGTGCTCTTAGAACCCTATTTTAGAAATTGTGCCTCAAAAGCCCAGTTTTGGAGAATCAAAATTGATGTTTGGAGGCACAACAAGGTTTCAAGATGCAAGTCCTGCTTCTGGAGCAGGTAGCATCAAAATTTGATTTTCACGCACATCGTGCTCTTAAAACCTTGTTTTGGAGCTTATGCCTCTAAATCTTCGGTTTCGAAGCATTGAAATTGGTGTTTGGAGGCAGAACAAGCTTTCAAGATGCAAGTCCCTATTTAGGAGCTAGTAGTGTCAAAACGTGATTTTGATGCACAACGTACTCTTAGAATCTCGTTTCGGAGTGTGTGGCTCGGAAGCTCCAGTTTCAAAACATCAAAATCAATGTTTAAAGGCACAACAAGGTTTCAAAACACAAGTCTCGATTCTCAAGCCGATTGCATCGAAACATGATTTTGAAAAACATGGTGTTCTTAGAACCTCATTTCGGAGGTCGTGCCTCAAAAGCCTAAAAAGACCCAGTTTTGGAGCATCAAAATCAATGTTTGGAGGCACTAAAAAGTTTCAAGATGCAAGTCCCTATTCCGGAGCCAATAGCGTCAAAATACGATTTTGGCGCACATCGTGCTCTTACAACCTCATTTAGACGCTTGTGCCTCGAAAGCCCCAATTTTAGAGCATCAAAATCAGTGTTTTGAGCCACAACAAGGTTTCACGATGCAAGCCTCGATTCTAGAGCCAGTAGCATCAAAATTTAATTTTGATGCACATTGTGCTCTTAGAACCATATTTTAGGAAATTGTGCCTCAAAAGCCCCAATTTTGAAGCATCAAAATCGATCTTTGGAGGCAAAACAAGGTTTTCAAAATGGAACATCTAATTCTGGAGCCAGTAGAGTCAGAATTTGATTTTGACGCACATCGTGCTCTCAAAACCTTGTTTTGGAGCTTATGCCTCAAAATGCAAGTCCCTATTCCGGAGCCTGTAGTGTCAAAACGTGATTTTGATGCACATCATACTGTTAGAACCTCGTTTAAGAGCGTGTGGATCGAAAGCTCCAGTTTCAAAACATCAAAATCAATGTTTAAAGTCACAACAAGGTTTCAAGACACAAATCTCGATTCTCAAGGTGATAGCGTCAAAACACGATTTTGACAAACATGGTGTTCTTAGAACCTCATTTCGGAGGTCGTGCCTAAAAGCCTCATTTTTGGAACATAAAAATCAGTGTTTGGAGGCACAATAAGATTTCAAGAGACAAGTCCCAATTCCGGAATCGGTAGCGTCAAAACGCAATTTTGATGTACTTCGTGCTCTTACAACCTCGTTTCGGAGCTTGTGCCTTGAAAGCCCTGATTTTGAATCATCAAAATCAATGTTTCAAGGCACAACAAGGTTTCAAGAAATAAATCCCTATTCCGGAGCATGTTTAGAGGCACAACAAGGTTTCAAGATGCAAGTCCCGATTCTAGAGTCAGTAGCGTCAAAATCTGATATTGGCGCACATCGTGCTCTTAGAACCTCATTTCGAAGCATCAAAATTAGTGTTTTGAGGCACAACAGGGTTTCAAGATGTAAGAGCCGATTCTAGAGTTAGTAGCATCAAAAATCATATTTGATGCATATTGTGCTCTTAGAACCCTATTTTAGAAATTGTGCCTCAAAAGCCCAATTTTGGAGAATCAAAATTGATGTTTGGAGGCACAACAAGATTTCAAGATGCAAGTCCTGCTTCTGGAGCAGGTAGCATCAAAATTTGATTTTGACGCACATCGTGCTCTTAAAACCTTGTTTTGGAGCTTATGCCTCAAAATCTTCAGTTTCGAAGCATTGAAATTGGTGTTTGGAGGCAGAACAAGCTTTCAAGATGCAAGTCCCTATTTAGGAGCTTGTATTGTCAAAATGTGATTTTGATGCACAACGTACTCTTAGAATCTCCTTTCGGAGCGTGTGGCTCGGAAGCTCCAGTTTCAAAACATCAAAATCAATGTTTAAACGCACAACAAGGTTTCAAAACACAAGTCCTGATTCTCAGGCGGATTGCATCGAAACACGATTTTGAAAAACATGGTGTTCTTAGAACCTCATTTCGGAGGTCGTGCCTCAAAAGCATGAAAAGACCCAATTTTGGAGCATCAAAATCAATGTTTGGAGGCACTAAAAAGTTTCAAGATGCAAGTCCCTATTCCGGAGCCAATAGCGTCAAAATACGATTTTGGCACACATCGTGCTCTTACAACCTCATTTCGACGCTTGTGCCTCGAAAGCCCCAATTTTAGAGCATCAAAATCAATGTTTTGAGCCACAACAAGGTTTCATGATGCAAGCCTCGATTCTAGAGCCAGTAGCATCAAAATTTAATTTTGATGCACATTGTGCTCTTAGAACCCTATTTTAGGAAATTGTGCCTCAAAAGCTCCAATTTTGAAGCATCAAAATCGATCTTTGGAGGCAAAACAAGGTCTTCAAAATGGAACATCTAATTCTAGAGCCAGTAGAGTCAGAATTATATTTTGACGCACATCGTGCTCTCAAAACCTTGTTTTGGAGCTTATGCCTCAAAATGCAAGTCCCTATTCCGGAGCCTGTAGTGTCAAAACGTGATTTTGATGCACATCATACTGTTAGAACTTCGTTTAAGAGCGTGTGGATTGAAAGCTCCAGTTTCAAAACATCAAAATCAATGTTTAAAGTCACAACAAGGTTTCAAGACACAAATCTCGATTCTCAAGGTGATAGCGTCAAAACACGATTTTGACAAACATGGTGCTCTTAGAACCTCATTTCGGAGGTCGTGCCTAAAAGCCTCATTTTTGGAACATAAAAATCAGTGTTTGGAGGCACAATAAGACTTCAAGAGACAAGTCCCAATTCCAGAATCGGTAGCGTCAAAACGCAATTTTGATGTACTTCGTGCTCTTACAACCTCATTTCCGAGCTTGTGCCCTGAAAGCCCTGATTTTGAATCATCAAAATCAATGTTTCAAGGCACAACAAGGTTTCAAGAAATAAATCCCTATTCCGGAGCATGTTTAGAGGCACAACAAGGTTTCAAGATACAAGTCCCGATTCTAGAGTTAGTAGCATCAAAATCTGATATTGGCGCACATCGTGCTCTTAGAACCTCATTTCGAAGCATCAAAATTACTGTTTTGAGGCACAACAGGGTTTCAAGATGTAAGAGCCGATTCTAGAGCTAGTAGCATCAAAAATCAATTTTGATGCACATTGTGCTCTTAGAACCCTATTTTAGAAATTGTGCCTCAAAAGCCCAGTTTTGGAGAATCAAAATTGATGTTTGGAGGCAGAACATGGTTTCAAGATGCAAGTCCTGCTTCTGGAGCAGGTAGCATCAAAATTTGATTTTGACGCACATCATGCTCTTAAAACCTTGTTTTGGAGCTTATGCCTCAAAATCTTCGGTTTCAAAGCATTGAAATTGGTGTTTGGAGGCAGAACAAGCTTTCAAGATGCAAGTCCCTATTTAGAAGCTTGTAGTGTCAAAACGTGATTTTGATGCACAACGTACTCTTAGAATCTCGTTTCGGAGCGTGTGGCTCAGAAGCTCTAGTTTCAAAACATCAAACTCAATGTTTAAAGGCACAACAAGGTTTCAAAACACAAGTCCCGATTCTCAAGCCGATTGCATCGAAACACGATTTTGACAAACATGGTGTTCTTAGAACCTCATTTCGGAGGTCGTGCCTCAAAAGCCTGAAAAGACCCAGTTTTGGAGCATCAAAATCAATGTTTGGAGGCACTAAAAAGTTTCAAGATGCAAGTCCCTATTCTGGAGCCAATAGCGTCAAAATACGATTTTGGAGCACATCGTGCTCTTACAACCTCATTTCGACACTTGTGCCTCGAAAGCCCTGGTTTTAGAGCTTCAAAATCAGTGTTTTGAGCCACAACAAGGTTTCACGATGCAAGCCTCGATTCTAGAGCCAGTAGCATCAAAATTTAATTTTGATGCACATTGTGCTCTTAGAACCCTATTTTAGGAAATTGTGCCTCAAAAGCCCCAATTTTGAAGATCAAAATTGATCTTTGGAGGCAAAACAAGGTTTTCAAAATGCAACATCTAATTCTGGAGCCAGTAGAGTCAGAATTTGATTTTGACGCACATCGTGCTCTCAAAACCTTGTTTTGGAGCTTATGCATCAAAATGCAAGTCCCTATTCCAGAGCCTGTAGTGTCAAAACGTGATTTTGATGCACATCATACTGTTAGAACTTCGTTTAAGAGCGTGTGGATCGAAAGCTCCAGTTTCAAAACATCAAAATCAATGTTTAAAGTCACAACAAGGTTTCAAGACACAAATCCCGATTCTCAAGGTGATAGCGTCAAAACACGATTTTGACAAACATGGTGTTCTTAGAACCTCATTTCGGAGGTCGTGCCTAAAAGCCTCATTTTTGGAACATAAAAATCAGTGTTTGGAGGCACAATAAGATTTCAAGAGACAAGTCCCAATTCCGGAATCGGTAGCGTCAAAATGCAATTTTGATGTACTTCGTGCTCTTACTACCTCGTTTCGGAGCTTGTGCCTTGAAAGCCCTGATTTTGAATCATCAAAATCAATGTTTCAAGGCACAACAAGGTTTCAAGAAATAAATCCCTATTCCGGAGCATGTTTAGACGCACAACAAGGTTTCAAGATGCAAGTCCCGATTCTAGAGTCAATAGCGTCAAAATCTGATATTGGCGCACATCGTGCTCTTAGAACCTCATTTCGAAGCATCAAAATTTGATATTAAGCCATCTAGAGTGCTTCCCTCTTGTGTAGTAGACAAGTATGTGGCTCGGTTGATCTGTTCTTGGATAGATGAAAGATGAGGAAGGAATAATGTCTGAAGTGTCATTATGTCCATCGTGATCTTATGTTCTTCATTTCTTAGGTCCAATTGTTGAGCCATGAGTTGTTGTTACTTTGTATAAAAATTCTGAACTGAATTGGGTTCTATGGTCAACTTATTTGAGAGATCGGTGATCTCTTTCTCAATTGCTTCTATTTTATTTTTGATGTCTTTAATGAATAAAGAAAATGTACAAAGTTTCTGAAATAAATAAAGAATGTGCTTGAGTTGAGGGGTCAACTCAGCAATAAATTTGACAAGTTTGACTTTGCCAATAGCTATAGCTTTCTATACCTCTTCTATCATTTTTGCAGTGAGCTCCTTGTCTTTTATCTTGCTCAAATATTCGGATGCATCTTCTCTAGATGTCTCTATTTTGGTTAGGAGTTCATCTAGTTGAATGTGGATGGCTGCATCTTTGGTTATTGTAGCTTCAGGTAGCATATCTGTTAAGAGTGCTTTTACCTTCTGAAGTACTTTATTTTTCTTTTGAATGACCATTTTCTTCTCTTGTTCGGCCTTTGCTTTGCATAGCTCACCGAAATCAATGACTGCTTGCCCCTTTAATTTGGATATGTCAACATTGGGCAACACTATTGGTTTTGATAGATCTACTTTGAAACTATGCTTTGTCATCTTCTTTTCTTTACCTTTCACCGATGGAACTAAGACAATGGCTTGTGAGGCTTGATGACCCTCAGTAGGTTGCTCAGTAGAGGCAACACTTTGGTCAGTTTCTTTAGCCTCTATAGAGTCCTTCGTGTGTCTCGGTACTTGGTGTTTCAGTTGCAACATTTTCAGTGCTAGAAGGATCCTGAGATGTCTGTTCATGAGTAGTTCCTTCTCCTGCTGTAGACTTGTGACCTTCGGTGCCTGTATCCGTATCCTGAGGGGTTTCGGTTGAGACAGGTTGATTGACCGGTGGATAAGGCTTAACTTGTTCCAAGACTAATTCACTAGATACAAGTTTTGCATATGGATTGCCTTCTATCATTTCCTATTCCAGTGCCTCTATATCCATGATATCTTCATCTATATGAATGGTGTCAGCAGGATCGTGCTCGGTAACATCAAGATCTTGCTCGGTGACATCAACTATTTCAATTTCAGCTTTCTCACTGGCATCCTTGTTTCTAAATATTTCCTACCATTTCTCTTTTGTCTCATTTTCCACTTCAATATACAGCCCATTCATCAGTTTCAAGGCTTTTTGTTTGACGAGGAACTTTGTGTGGTAGGTTGTCAGATATTCTTTTATTTCAGCTACTGACATGTCAGGAAAGAGATGTACCAGACTTCTTTCTCTGATCCGTTTCTCCGAGTCTAGGGCATATTGCCACTTGTTATCAATATGTGCATATAATTCTTTTTGGAGAGAATTAGAGACTTCTAATGGGACTAATTGAAATTTTAGAAGAGTGCAGATGATAGCTTCTTCAATTTGTCTCTTTTCATCTTCATTTCTGGATTCATACTTAACATATCTAAATCCACCAAATCCACCATATTCTTTCAGATTAGCACATAAATTTTCAACACTATATACATTTACCTTCTTGCTCTTGATAATCTGAAATTTGCTTGCATCCTCAGATTCGGTTTCACTAGACTCTTTTGCCAAAATGAGTCTCCGAGTAGATTTCTTGTAAGTTTTTGTTACCTTAGGAACAGTAACACTCTTTTTTTCTTACTCGGTGAAGCTATAGATGCTCTAGTATTAGGTCGCTTTGCTGGAGGAGTCGGTGAGACCTTTGATGTGTCCTGTTTCTTTCTTTTCAACACTTTTCCCTTAGGCAATTTGGTGCTCAGTGTTATAGCTGCCTCTTGGGCTTCAGATTCTTCTTCGGTAATGGTTATAGTGCCTTTGATAGGAGTGGAGGAAGAATCTTCTCCGAATTTCTCTGATAATGCCTTTATCATCTTGGTTGCCTTTCTTGTAGCTTTGGGTACTACTATGCTCATTTTTAGCTTTTCCTTCACTTCTTCATACGTTCCATACCTCAGCTCGGTAACATGCCTTGGTAATGTGAGAAATGCATCAATTTGTTGTTGTGTGATGTCAAAATCAATCTCGTAACCCATAGGTGACAAAGATTGAGTTCTTGGTTCCAGAGCATTCACATAACAGTAATCAGTGTCTACTTCAAAACATATGTCATCTTTGTATTTCTCCACTAGCTTGGGTGGAATCCGGTACCTGTTATGCATTTCCTCTTGAAATTTACTGAAGTAATCATCCATAATATCATTAAAATTATCTCCTAGCTTCTTAATGAAGTCATTGATCTGATGGGTGATTGGTTGGTGTAGTTCCCAAACAACTTTACCGACTGATGGAAAGAATTTTTCAAAATAGAAAAACATGCATACAAGTAGTGATCCAAACTTTAGTGTATTAGCTGAGTTGTTCTTCTTCGGCTTCCTGATGGTGTTCAGATTCTCAAACATGTTTTTCAGCAACACATCACATAGATCAATTTTCATTCCCTTTTTCACAATTTTGTATGCTAGGTCTACTGTTGTATAGGGTACACTATTTTCCCTTGCCGATTGGAAGAAATAGTAACCTATTACTCTAATGGCAAATTTTAGTTCTGCATCAGTGACATTGTTCAATTTCAGTCCTCTACAATCTGATTCCACTACGGTTAAACTGATCAATTCCTTCTATGATATCATCTTTTGAGCTCGGGCATGATCATAAATAGGATAACTGGTTATCAAATGAATTATTTCCTTGGTAATCTTAAATGATTTCTCTTCTAGACACATGAAATCATCGTGAACTCTGCTCAGAACAAACTTGACCCACTGAGGTTTGAACACACGAGGATAGGTTAGGGCTTTAGTTAATCCCTTGATCTTAATGTGCTCATACTTGCTATCCAATTTACCATATATGCACAATTCCTCATAGGTGTCTTTGATTTCAACATGACCGAGTTCTTCAACATGACATTTGGTGAAGAATCTCACATCCTCGATAATAACACTCTATCCGGGATGAGTGAAAATGCGGTTTTGTCATTCGGTTCAGATGCAACTTTGGGAGTTAAAGAGTATTTTAGTGAGGGACTTTCTACATTCTTAACAATGATGGGATCTTGGATCTTAGGTGCCATTTGAAGATTTTAGATAAAAACTAACAAAAGATCCTTAGTGTTTGAGGATTTTCAAATGGCAGACACTTCACACTTAGCAGATAATACTAACTTGATAAGATCGGTAAACTAGCTTAACAATGCATTGAGATTGATGTAAATACCTTGAATTTTTCTTTGTAGGAGGTTTGATCACCTTAGGTTCGCTATGCTCTGCTCTCTCGAAAACTTGGTAAGTGAAAATGACCGTATAAATGCTTTTAAGTATACAATATGCCTTATTGGGATTCATGTGCGTTAGGTTAAAAACGTTAAATGCACTTGGTTCCACTAAACTTTCTTTCCTTTTGCGCTTTAACTGAGTAACCAAACTTCATTCACCGACTTGACAGGTTTCCTGTATTCACCGACTTGACAGGTTTCCTGTATAGTGCTCCAAAAGACTTTGATAGAATTTCAAACTTATTACTACATCTTAACTATGCAGATTTTGAATTAAGTACATAATAGATTAGGAACTGTTAAGATTTAACCTTGAGGGAATGCAGTCCCTTCATACCTTTACCGATTAATTTGGAATAGGTGCACCTAACTCGATAGGTAAGGTACTTTCTTCATTTGACACAATTTCCTTCTTTTTCCAAATCATCTTTTATTTTTCTTTTATTTCCTTAGTGTCTTTTCTAGGCTGATCTCTGCAATCTCCAGCTAAGTGTCCAACTTTGTGACAATGAAAACATGCCATACCAGGATTTCTCCATGATCTTCGGTGGTTCATTCCAAACCTTATAAAATAGTTGGCACTTACATGTCCATATCTTCCACAACATTCACACCATATCCTTGTATTGTAATCCCATGGTGCTGCAGAATACTATCGGTAAGGATCTGTGTGAGCTCGGTAACTTCTAGCATTTGCTCGGTGTGCAGAGCATATATAGTTCTTTTGCTTAAGCCAACACTTCTCGGTACTGTGTCCATATCTATTGCAGTTTTTACAAAACCCTTTGAATTTTGTCTTCTAATAATTGTTAACAGACTTTGTCCTACATTGATTAGATGTGTGACCATATTTATTACAATTGTAACAATAACCATTGGACTTAGTGACATTCGGTTGCTTACCTTTTCTGATTTGGCACAGGTTGGCAGTGTGGCCTTGATTTCCACAATAGTTGCAAATAGGCTTCTTTCTTTTGATGTTCTTCTTGATTCCAGCTTGCTTTGATGATTCTTGGTAGAGTCTTTTCCTTTGTAACCGAGTCCTGCATCTTTGTTGGGTCTTCTTGTATTCAGTTGCTCATCCAACATCTTTGATGCTTCATAACTCTTCTTCAGTGTTTCTTTGGATTTTATCTCAGTTTCAAGTTCATTGGTCAACCTTGATACTTCAAGTCTCAATGCTTGATTCTCACCATCTTTTAGATTTGCTTCATGATGTGCATAACCTAGTTGTTCTGACAGGTTTTGTTGAATTCTAGTCATCCTTATGATTTCATCATTCTTATCAGATACTAAGACTTCAAGTTGTTGTTTCTCTCTTTCTAGATCTCTTACTTTATCCTTGGTTGTCCTCAATGCATCAAGATTTTCAGTCATCTGTGTACTGAAATGTTCATGTTCTCTTTTCATTGCTTTTAGTTGATCAGCCAGTGCTTTGTTTTTTTCTTTCAATACTCCAATCATTTCTTTAGTCTCTTCAGATATACTATTCTCAGATGATGTCTCAATTTGTTCCACTAACTCTTGAGAGTCCTGCAAATCATCAGATAAATCTTCTTCTCACTTTCAGAGATTTTTGCATTTGCCTTTGCATGTCTGCAATCACTTGATTAGCATGATCCAACTCTTCTTGCAGATACGCAATCCTCCAAGATTGTTTATAGCCTTCCATTGATAAGATCTTTCTCTTTAGGCAGTTAAACCCTTTTCCAAGATTGAAGCTCCGATACCTATTGTTAGAGCCAATATGGAAAGCTAATGTACTCAGAGGGGAGGGGTGAATCAGTACTTCAAAAATTTTCTTCAACAATAACTTTACTGTTAAGCATAATCCAAATAGTGCAGTAACATAGTATAAAGCTAAAACAAATAGATAACAATCATACATGATTCACTCCATAACACATATATTTTGGTTATGCAAAAACTCTTGGTTAGAGAGAAAAACTACAGTGGGGATGGCACCCACAACCTCACTACTGCAATAATAAAGGTTGCTCGATTAGAGCTACATGTTTAGCTATTTCTGATAGCCTACCCTGTTAGGAGTATCAAGATTTGTTAGATATACCTTGCTAAAGGATTTTACAACACTTAAACTAAATGTCGCACCTCGTTAGAAGCTTTACACTTTATAGACTTGAGTCTTTTACCCTGTTAAAGGTTTCTCTTACAACTTCAAAATATTACAATAAAATCATTACAAATATCTGCAACTTTACATCTGAAATGTTATAGCAGATTCTATATGCTCAGAATAAGATTACCTTGCTTCTAGCATACCTCGGTAACCCTTCTGTTTACTCTGTTCTTTGACTGTTCTCTGAAATCCTTCTCGGTGACCTGTGTGTCTCTGTAACAGTCATAACACTTACTTCTTTTCACATGTCTTGCTTCATATATTTCTATATCTTGCTTTCTATCATGCTACATGTATATATCTGATTTAATCCATGTTATATAAATAGATCTCTTATGTCGGTGATCCATTCATTACTTCGATCTTACAAATATGATTTATCAAATTAATAACCATTGAAAATATTTCATTGGTTAGATGACCTCAAAATCATACACAATCTTAAGTGCAATTTCCAATGTGATAACGGTTATATGTTCCTTGATCTTGTAACACATTTTCATATGTATGTCTAGGTTCAATGAATTTGGTAACACGTTTCACTCGGTGTATATCAACTCGATGTGTCATCTTTTCTACTCGGTAGACAACTCGGTGCATACTGTGCTCTGAGACTACTTTCTTCTATAAATGACTAGACTGTACATACCGATTGAATATTTCGGTAGAGATAACTGACTAGAGTCTATAGAATAACTTTGAACATAAAAATAATGGCAACTTGATAAGTAGTAACACTTGAAACCTTGTTGTGCCTCAATACATTGATTTTTATGTTCCAAAATTAGGGCTTTAAAGGCACAAGCTCTGAAATGAGGTTCTAAGACCACGATGTACATCGAAATTGCGTTTTGATGCTACCGACTCTGGAATTGGGACTTGTGTCTTGAAACATTGTTGTGCCTCCAAACTTGATAATCGAGACTTGTGTCTTGAAACCTTGTTGTGCCTTTAAACATTGATTTTGATGTTTTGAAACTGGAGCTTTCAAGCTACACGCTCTGAAATGAGGTTCTAAGAGCATGATGTGCATCAGAGTCATGTTTTGACACTATGGGCTCCGGAATAGGGAATTGCATCTTGAAAGCTTTCTATGCCTCCAAACACCAATTTTGATGCTTCAAAACCGAAGATTTTGAGGTATAAGCTCCAAAACAAGGTTCTAAGAGCACGATGTGCATCAAAATCAAATTTTCACACTACTGGCTATAGAATCAGGACTTGCATCTTGAAACCTTGTTGTGCCTTTAAATATTGATTTTGAATTTTTGAAACAACAGCTTTCGATCTACACGTTCCAAAATCAGGTTCTAACAGCAAGATGTGCATCAAAATCACGTTTTGACACTATGGGCTCCCGAATAGGGAATTGCATTTTAAAAGCTTGTTGTTCCTCCAAACACTAATTTTGATGCTATGAAACTAAGGCTTTTGAGGCACAAGCTTCGAAATGAGGTTCTAAGAGCACGATGTGTGCCAAAATCAGATTTTGACGCTATTGACTCTAGAATTGGGACTTGCATCTTGAAACCTTGTAGTGCCTCCAAACATTGATTTTAATGCTCCAAAACTGGGTCTTTCGAGGCACAAGCTCTGAAATAAGCGTCAAAAATGGAATTTTGATGCTATAGGCTCAGAAATAGGGACTTGCTTCTTGAAACCTCATTGTGCCTCAAAACATTATTTTTGATGTTCCAAAATCAGGGCTTTAAAGGCACAGGCTCCAAAATGAGGTTCTAAGAGCATGATGTACATCAAAATTGTGTTTTGATGCTACCGACTCTAGAATTGGGACTTCTGTCTTGAAACCTTGTTGTGCCACACACTGATTTTTATGCTCAAAAAATGAGGCTTTTGAGGCACAACCTCCAAAATGAGGTTTTAAGATCACCATGTTTGTCAAAACCGTGTTTTGATGCTATCAGCTTGAGAATCGGGACTTGTGTCATGAAACTTTGTTGTGCCTTTAAACATTGATTTTAATGTTTTGAAACTAGATCTTTCAAGCCACACTCTCTGAAAGGAGGTTCTAAGAGCACGATGTGCATCAAAATCACATTTTGACACTACAGGCTCCAGAATAGAAACTTGCATCTTGAAAGCTTGTTGTGCCTCCAAACACCAATTTCGATGCTTCGAAACCAAAGATTTTGAGGCATAATATCCAAAACAAGATTCTAATTGCACAATGTGTGTCAAAATCAAATTTTGACGCTACTAACTCCAGAATCAGGACTTGCATCTTGAAACGTTACTATGCCTCCAAACATCGATTTTGATGCTCCAAAACTATGGCTTTTGAGGCAAAATTTTCTAAAACAAGGTTCTAAGAGTAGAATGTGCATCAATATTGAATTTCAATGCTACTGGCTCTAGAATTGGGACTTCCATCTTGAAACCTTGTTGTGCCTCAAAACACTGATTTTGATGCTCCAAACCTGGGGTTTTCGAGCCACAAGCTTCAAAATGAGGTTCTAAGAGCACGATGTGTGGCAAAATCAAATTTTGACACTATTGAATCTAGAATCGAGACTTGCATCTTGAAACCTTGTTGTGCCTCCAAACATTGATTTTAATGCTCCAAAAATGAGGCTTTTAAGGCACAACCTCCGAAATGAGGTTCTAAGAACACCATGTTTGTAAAAATCATGTTTTGACGCTCTCAGCTTGAGAATCAGGACTTGTATCTTGAAACCTTGTTGTGCCTTTACACATTGCTTTTGATGTTTGGAAATTGGAGCTTTCGAGCCACACCCTCTGAAATGAGTTCTAAGGGCATGATGTGCATCAAAATCTCATTTTGAGACTACAGGCTCCGGAATAGGGACTTGCGTCTTAAAAGCTTGTTGTACCTCCAAACACCAATTTTGATGATTCGAAACCAAAGATTTTGAGGCATAAGCTCCAAAAGAAGGTTCTAAGAGCATGATGTGCGTCAAAATCAACTTTTGACTCTACTGGATCCAGAATCAGGACTTGCATGTTGAAAACCTTGTTGTGCCTCCAAACATCGATTTTGATGCTCCAAAACTGGGGCTGTTGAGGCAGAATCTCTAAAACAGTGTTCTAAGAGAACAATGTGCATCAAAATTGAATTTTGATGCTACTGGATCTAGAATCGGGGCTTGCATCTTGAACCCTTGTTGTGCCTCAAGAAACTGATTTTGATGCTCTGAAATCGGGGCTTTCGAGGCATAAGCTTCGAAATAAGGTTCTAAGAGCACGATGTTTGCCAAAATTAGATTTTGACGCTATTGACTCTAGAATTGGGACTTGCATCTTGAAACCTTGTTGTGCCTCCAAACATTGATTTTGATGCTGCAAAACTGGGCCTTTCAAGGCACAAGCTCCAAAATGAGCTTCTAAGAGAATGATGTGCGTCAAAATAGAATTTTGACACTACAGGCTCTGGAATACGAACTTGCATCTTGAAACCTTGTTGTGCCTCAAAACATTGATTTTGATGTTCCAAAATCAGGGCTTTCAAGGCAAAAGCCCTGAAATGAGGTTCTAAAAACACGATGTACATCAAAATTGTGTTTTGACGCTACCGACTCTGGAATTCAGACTTTTGTCTTGAAACCTTTTTGTGCCTCCAAACACTAATTTTTATTATCCAAAAATGAGGCTTTTGAGGCAAAACCTCCGAAATAAGGTTCTAAGAACACCATGTTTGTCAAAATTGTGTTTTGATGCTATCAGCTTGAGAACCGAGAGTTGTGTCTTGAAAACTTGTTGTACTTTTAAACATTGATTTTGATGTTTTGAAACTGGAGCTTTTGAACCATACTGTCCGAAACGAGGTTCTAATAGCACGATATGCATCAAAATCATGTTTTGACACTACAAGCTCTGAAATAGGGACTTGCGTCTTGAAAGATTGTTGTGCCTCCAAACATCAATTTTGATGCTTCAAAACTGAATATTTTGAGGCATAAGCTCCAAAACAAGGTTCTGAGAGCACGATGTGCGTCAAAATCAAATTTTGATGCTACCGGCTCCAGAATCAGGACTTGCATCTTCAAACCTTGTTGAGCCTCCAAACATCGATTTTGATGCTCCAAAATTGGGGCTTTTGAGGCACAATTTCTAAAATAGGGTTCTAAGAGCACAATGTGCATCAAAATTGCTGGCTCTAGAAACAGGGGCTTACATCTTGAAACCTTGTTGTGCCTCAAAACACTTATTTTGATGCTCTGAAATGGGGGCTTTCGAGGCACAAGCTTCGAAATGAGATTCTAAGAGCACGATGTGTACCAAAATCAGATTTTGATGCTATTGACTCTAGAATCGACACTTGCATCTTGAAACCTTATTTTGCCTCCAAACATTGATTTTGATGCTCTGAAATGAGCTTCTAAGAGAATGATGTGCGTGAAAATGGAATTTTGATGCTACAAGCTCTGGAATAGGGACTTGCTTCTTGAAACTTTATTGTGCCCCCAAAACATTGAATTTGATGTTCTAAAATCAGGGCTTTCAAGGTAGAAGCTCTGAAATGAGGTTCTAAGAACACGATGTACATACTAATTATGTTTTGACGCTACCGACTCTGGAATTGGGACTTGTGTCTTGAAACTTTATTGTGCATCCAAACACTAATTTTTATGCTCTAAAAATGAGGCTTTTAAAGCACAGCCTCTGAAATGAGGTTCTAAGAACACCATGTTTGTCAAAATCATGTTTTGACGCTATCAGATTGAGAATCAGGACATGTGTCTTGAAACCTTGTTGTGCCTTTAAACATTGATTTTGATGTTTTGGAAACTAGAGCTTTCGAGCCACAACTCCAAAAAGAGGTTCTAAGAGCACAATGTGCATCAAAAATCATGTTTTGACACTACAGGGCTCTGGAATAGGGACTTGCGTCTTGAAAGCTTGTTGTGCCTCCAAACACCAATTTGATGCTTTGAAACCCAATATTTTGAGGCATAAGCTCCAAAAGAAGGCTCTAATTGCATGATGTGCATAAAAATCAAATTTTGACACTACCGGCTTGAGAATCAAGACTTGCATCTTAATACTCTGTTGTGCCTCAAAAACATCGATTTTGATGCTCAAAAAATTGGGGCTTTTGAGGCACAATTTCTAAAACAGGATTCTAAGAGCACAATGTGCATCAAAATTGAATTTTGATCGGTACTGGCTTTAGAATGGGGGCTTCCATCTTGAAATATTGTTGTGCCTCAAAACACTGATTTTGATGCTACGAAACCAGGGCATTCGAGTTTCAAGCTTCAAAATGAGGTTCTAAGAGAACGATGGTGCGCGAAATTCATATTTTGATGCTATTGACTCTATAATTGAGACTTGCATCTTGAAACCTTATTGTGCCTGCAAACATTGATTTTGATGTTCCAAAATTAGGGCTTCCAAGGCACAAGCTCCAAAATGAGGTTCTAAGACCACGATGTGCATCAAAATCATGTTTTGACACTACAGGCTTCAGAATAGATACCTGCATCTTGAAAGCTTGTTGAGCCTCCAAACACCAATTTGGATGCTTCAGAACAGAAGATTTTAAGGCATAAGCTCCAAAACAAGGTTCTAAGAGCACGATGTGTGTCAAAATCAAATTTTGACACTACCGGCTCCAGAAGCAAGACTTGCATTTTGAAACCTTGTTGTGCCTCCAAACATCGATTTTGATGCTCCAAAACTGGGGCTTTTGAGGCACAATTTCTAAAATGGAGTTCTAAGAGCACTATGTGCATCAAAAATGAATTTCGATGCTAGTGGCTCTAGAATCAGGGCTTGCATCTTGAAACCTTGTTGTGCCTCAAAACACTGATTTTGATGCTCTGAAACTATGGATTTCGAGGCACAAGCTTCGAAATGAGGTTCTATGAGCATGATGTGCACCAAAATCAGATTTTGATGACTCTAAAATCGGGACTTGCATCTTGAAACATTGTTGTACCTCCAAACATTGATTTTGATGCTCCAAAACTGGGTCTTTCTAGGCACAAGCTTCGAAATGAGCTTCTATGAGAATGATGTGGCTCCAGAATAGGAACTTGCTTCTTGAAACCTTGTTGTGCCTGAAAACATTGATTTTGATGTTCCAAAATTAGGGCTTTCAAGGCACAAGCTCCAAAATGAGGTTCTAAGAACACAATGTACATCGAAATTGCGCTTTGACGCTACCCACTCTGGAATTGTCACTTGTGTCTTGAAACCTTTTTGTGCCTCCAAACACTAATTTTTATGCTCCAAAAAGGAGGCTTTTGAGGCACAACCTCTGAAATGTTGGTATATTGGTATGGTTTTGTCATTGATGTCAACACCTACTGAAAACTAGCACTTTGGAGATCCAGCAACATTCACCGACAAACAAGTAACTATTGCACAATTATTGGTATATGGTTCACCGGCAGGATATAATGTTCACCGGTACCTGGAATGATATGGAAGACACTTGGTAATGTCAAAGACATTGTGTGGATACTTTGTTTTGAAGAATTAATCATTGGTATATTCATATTTGCATATTTGCTTTTACCGACAAATAGGTCCAGGGTTATCTAGGGTTACACTGGCAGGTTTATCTTTTCCAGATCAGCATGGCATGCTATGAAGATGATTTTTTTTGTTATTGTAAATCCATTAAGCCGACATGTTCAATCAGTTATTGCTTTGGATATTATATTGTATGTAAAATGTTTTTGTTGTAATATCTTGTAGAGCCGATCTACTAAAATTGGTCTTAGGGTATGGTATAAATGTAAGATCTTATTTGTAAGATCGAATGTGGAATGCGAAAAAGAATTGTGTGAAGGCATATGCGAGATTAAGCAGAGGTATACACGAAGACATCATTTGAAGGTGAAGCTAAGTTTTTGTAGAAGCATATCAACATTACACCGGTACTTAATCCAGCATATGAAGATGCGATTTTGTGCAGTACATTCTTATTGGATTTAACCATCCAACTATAGTCAGTGTGACTCTCATTTTGTGTTTGAGTAGTGAGCTCTTTGTTGGCCTTTCTGCATGTGCAGACCCCATTTATGTACACTTACTATCTGCAATAGTATCATCTAATTGTGGGTAAGGTTTCCCACCGTGGTTTTTCCCCTTACAGGGTTTCCACGTACAAATATTGGTGTTATGTGTTGTGGATGACTTTATGTTTATGTTATGCATTAATCCTTACTGGTATAGTAATTTACTGTTACCACTGTCTATCGGCATACTTAACTGGTTTACTGGTATTAAGCATTAAGCTGGTTAAATGATTTTAGGTTTAAATTTATTAGACAACTGATTCACCCCCCCCTCTCAGTTGTCTCTGGGACCTAACACGAAATGAGGTTCTAAGAACACCATGTTTGTCAAAATCGTGTTTTGACGCTATCAGCTTGAGAATCGGGGACATGTGTCTTGAAACCTTGTTGTGCCTCCAAACACTAATTTTTATGCTCCAAAAAGGAGGCTTTTGAGGCGCAACCTTCGAAATGAGGTTCTAAGAACACCATGTTTGTAAAAATCATGTTTCGACGCTATCAGCTTGAGAATCAGGACTTGTGTTTTGAAACCTTGTTGTGCCTTTAAATATTGATTTTGATGTTTTGAAACTGGAGCTTTTGAGCCACACGCTCTGAAATGAGGTTCTAAGAGCACGATATGCATCAAAATCATGTTTTGACACAGGCTCCAGAATAGGGACTTGCATCTTGAAATTTTGTTGTGCCTCCAAACACCAATTTTGATGATTCCAAACCAAAGATTTTGAGACATAAGCTCCAAAACAAGGTTCTAAGAGCACAATGTGTGTCAAAATCAAATTCTGACACTACCGGCTCTAGAATGAGGACTTGCATCTTTAAACCTTGTTGTTCCTCCAAACATCGATTTTGATTCTCCAAAACTGGGGCTTTTGAAGCACAATATCTAAAAAAGGGTTCTAAGAGCACAATGTGCATCAAAATTGATGCTACTGGCTCTAGAATCAGGGCTTGCATCTTGAAACCTTGTTGTTCGTCACAACACTAATTTTGATGCTCTGAAACCGGGTCTTTTGAGGCACAAGCTCCAAAATGAGGTTCTAAGAGCACGATGTGTGCCAAAATTAGATTTAGACGCTATTGAATCTAGAATCAGGACTTGCATCTTAAAACCTTGTTGTGCCTCCAAACATTGATTTTGATGCTCCAAAACTGTGTCTTTCAAGGCACAACCTCTGAAATGAGGTTCTAACAGAATGATATGCGTCAAAATGGAATACAAGCTCCGAAATAGGGACTTTCTTCTTGAAACCTTGTTGTGCCTCAAAACATTGATTTTGATGTTCCAAAATAAGGGCTTTCAAGGCACAAGCTCTAAAATGAGGTTCTAAGAGCATGATGTACATCAAAATTGTGTTTTGATGCTAGCGACTCTGGAATTGGGTTTTTTTGTCTTGAAACCTTGTTGTGCCTCCAAACACTAAATTTTATGCTCCAAAGACGAGGCTTTTGAGGCACAACCTCCGAAATTGGGTTCTAAGACCACCATGTTTTTCAAAATCGTGTTTTGACGCTATCAGCTTGAGAATCGGGACTTGTGTCGTGAAACCTTATTGTGCCTTTAAACATTGAATTTGATGTTTTGAAACTGGAGGTTTCAAGCCACACGTTCCGAAATGAGGTTCTAAGAGCACGATGTGCATCAAAATCATGTTTTGACACTACAGGCTCCGGAATAGGAACTTGCATCTTGAATCCTTGTGCCTCCAAACACCAATTTTGATGCTTCAAAACCGAAGATTTTGAGGCCTAAGCTCCAAAACAAGGTTCAAAGAACACGATGTGCATCAAAATCAAATTTTGACGCTACCGGCTCCAGAATCAGGACTTGCATCTTGAAACCTTGTTGTGCCTCCAAACATCGATTTTGATGCTCCAAAACTAGGGCTTTTGAAGCACAATTTATGAAACAGGGTTCTAAGAGCACAATGTGAAACAAAATTGAATTTTGATGCTACTAGCTTTAGATACAAGGCCTATCTTGAACCTTGTTGTGCCTCAAAACACTGATTTTGATGCTCCAAAACTGGGGCTTTCAAGGCACAAGCTTCGAAATGAGGTTCTAAGAGCACGATGTGCGCGAAAATCAAATTTTTACGCTATTGACTCTAGAATTGAGACTTTAATCTTGAAACCTTGTTGTGCCTCCAAACATTGATTTTAATGCTCCAAAACTGGGTCTTTCGAGGCACAAGCTTTGAAATGAGCTTCTAAGAGAATGATGTGCGTCAAAATGAAATTTTGACGTTACAGGCTCCGGAATAGGGACTTGCTTCTTTAAACCTTGTTGTGCCTCAAAACATTGATTTTGACGTTCCAAAATCAGGGCTTTCAAGGCACAAGCTCCAAAATGAGGTTCTGAGAACATGATGTACATCAAAATTGCATTTTAAAGCTACCGACTCTAGAATAAGGACTTGTGTCTTGAAACCTTGTTGTGCCTTTAAACATTGATTTTGATGTTTTGAAACTGGAGCTTTCTAGCCAAACACTCCAAAATAAGGTTCTAAGAGTAGGATGTGCATCAAAATCATATTTTGACACTACAGTGTCCAGAATAGGGACTTGCATGTTGAAAGCTTGTTGTGCCTCCAAACACCAATTTTGATGCTTCGAAACTGAAGATTTTTAGACATAAGCTCCAAATCAAGGTTCTAAGAGCACGATGTGCGTCAAAATCAAATTTTGACGCTACAGGCTCGTGAATCAGGACTTGGATCTTGAAACCTTGTTGTGTCTCCAAAAATCGATTTTGATGCTCCAAAACTGGGGCTTTTGAGGCACAATATCTAAAACAAGGTTCTAAGAGCACAATATGCATCAAAATTGAAATTTGATTTTATTGGCTCTAGAATCGAGGCTTGCATCTTGAAACCTTGTTGTGCCTCAAAACACTAATTTTGATGGTCCGAAACTGGGGCTTTCGAGGCACAAGCTTCGAAATGAGGTTCTAAGAGCATGATGTGCGCCAAAATCAGATTTTGACGCTATTGACTCTAGAATCGCGACTTGCATCTTGAAACCTTGTTGTGCCTCCAAACATTGATTTTGAAGCTCCAAAACTGGGTCTTTTAAGGCACAAGCTCTAAAATGAAGTTCTAAGAGCATGATGTACATCAATATTGTGTTTTGACGTTTTCAACTCTGGAATTGGGACTTGTGTCTTGAAACCTTGTTGTGCCTCCAAACACTAATTTTTATGCTCCTCGAAATGAGGCTTTTGAGGCACAACCTCTGAAATGAGGTTCTAAGAACACCATGTTTGTCAAAATCATGTTTTGATGCTATCAGCCCTATCGGGACTTGTGTCTTGAAACCTTGTTGTTCCTTTAAACATTGATTTTGGTGTTTTGAAACTGGAGCTTTCGAGCCACACCCTCCGAAATGAGATTCTAAGAGTGCGATGTGTATCAAAATCATCTTTTGACACTACAGGCTGTGGAATAGGGACTTGCATCTTGAAAGTTTGTTGTGCTTTCAAAACACCAATTTTGATGATTCGGAAGAAAAGATTTTGAGGCATAAGCTCCAAAACAAGGTTCTAAAAGCACGATGTGTGTCAAAATCAAATTTTAACTCTACCGGCTCCAGAATCAAGACTTGCATCTTCAAGCCTTGTTGTGCCTCCAAACATTGAGTTTGATGCTCCAAAACTGGGGCTTTTAAGGCACAATTTCTATAACAAGGTTCTAAGAGCACAATGTGAAACAAAATTGAATTTTGATGCTACTGGATCTAGAATCGGGGCCCGCATCTTGAAACCTTGTTGTGCCTCAAAACACTGATTTTGATGCTCCAAAACCAGGGCTTTCGCGACTTAAGCTTCAAAATGAGGTTCTAAGAGCATGATGTGCGCCAAAATCAAATTTTGACACTATTGACTCTAGAATCAGGCCTTGCATCTTTAAACCTTGTTGTGCCTCAAAACATTAATTTTGATGCTCCAAAACTGGGTCTTTTGAGGCACAAGCTCTCAAATTAGCTTCTAAGAGAATGATGTGTGTCAAAATGGAATTTTGACACTACAGGCTCTGGAAAACGAACTTGCATCTTGAAACCTTGTTGTGCCTCAAAACATTGATTTTGATGTTCCAAAATCAGGGCTTTCAAGGCACAAGCTCTGAAATGAGGTTCTAAGAGCACGATGTACATGAAAATTGCGTTTTGACGCTACCAATTGTGGAATTGGGACTTGTGTCTTGAAACCTTGTTGTGCCTCAAACCATTGATTTTGATGTTCCAAAATCAGAGCTTTCAAGCCACAATCTCCGAAATGAGGTTCTAAGAGCACGATGTACATCAAAAAAGCGTTTTGATGCTACTAACTCTGGAATTGGGACTTGTGTCTTGAAACCTTGGTGTGCCTCCAAATACTAATTTTAATGCTCCAAAAATGAGGCTTTTGAGGCACAACCTCCCAAATGAGGTTCTAAGAACACCATGTTTATCAAAATTGTGTTTTGACATAATCAGGTTGATAATCGGGACTTGTCTCTTGAAACCTTGTTGTGCCTTGAAACATTGATTTTAATGTTTTGAAACTGGAGCTTTCAAGCCACACACTCTGAAATGAGGTTCTAAGAGCACGATGTGCATCAAAATCACGTTTTAACACTACAGGCTCTGAAATAGGGACTTGCATCTTGAAAGCTTGTTGTGGCTCCAAACACCAATTTCGATGCTTCGAAACCGAATATTTTGAGGCATTACCTCCAAAACAAGGTTCTAAGAGCACGATGTGCGTGAAAATCAAATTTTGACGCCGCCAGTTCTAGAATCAGGACTTGCATCTTGACACCTTGTTGTGCCTCCAAACATCGATTTTGATGCTCCAAAACTGGGGCTTTTGAGGCACAATTTCTAAACCAAAGTTCTAAGAGTAGAATGTCCATCAAAATTGAATTTTGATGCTAGTGGCTCCATAATCGGGGCTTGCATCTTGAAACCTTGTTGTGCCTCTAAACACTGATTTTGATGCTCCCAAACCGGGGCTTTCGAGGCACAACTTCGAAATGAGGTTCTAAGAGCACGATGTGCACCAAAATCAAATTTTGATGGTATTGACTCTAGAATCAAGACTTGCATCTTGAAACCTTGTTGTGCCTCCAAACATTGATTTTGATGCTCGAAAACTAGGTCTATCGAGGTACAACCTCCGAAGTGAGCTTCTAAGAGAATGATGTGAGTCAAAATGGAATTTTGATGCTATAGTCTCTGGAATAGGAACTTGCTTCTTGAAACCTTGTTGTGCTTGAAAACATTGATTTTGATGTTCCAAAATCAGGGCTTTCAAGGCAAAAGCCCCAAAATGATGTTCTAAGAACACGATGTACATCAAAATTATGTTTTGACGCTACCGACTCTAGAATTCAGACTTTTTTCTTGAAACCTTTTTGTGCCTCCAAACACTAATTTTTATTATCCAAAAATGAGGCTTTTGAGGCACAACCTCCGAAATGAGGTTCTAAGAACACCATGTTTGTCAAAATCATGTTTTGACGCTATAAGCTTGAGAAAAGGGACTTGTGTCTTGAAACCTTGTTGTGCCTTTAAACATTGATTTTGATGTTTTGAAATTGGAGCTTTCGAGCCACACACTCTGAAACAAGGTTCTAAGAGCACGATGTGTATCAAAATCAAGTTTTGACACTACAGGCTTAGGAATAGGGACTTGAATCTTGAAAGCTTGCTGTGCCTCCAAACACCAATTCTGATGATTCAAAACCAAATATTTTGAGGCATAAGATCCAAAACAAGGCTCTAAGAGCATGATGTGCGTCAAAGTCAAATTCTAAAACAGAGTTCTAAGAACACAATGTGCATCAAAATTGAATTTTGATGCTACTGGCTCTAGAATCAGGGCTTGCATCTTGAAACCTTGTTGTGCCTCAAAACACTACTTTTGATGCTCTAAAAAGGCGAGGCACAAGATTCAAAATGAGCTTCAAAGAGCACGATGTGCGCCAAAATCAGATTTTGACGCAATTGACTCTAGAATTGAGAGTTGCATCTTGAAACCTTGTTTTGTCGTCAAACATTGATTTTGATGCTCCAAAATTGGGTCTTTCGAGGCACAAGCTCCGAAATGAGCTTCTAAGAGAATGATGTGCCTTGAACCATTGATTTTGATGTTCCAAAATCAGGGCTTTCAAGGCACAAGCTCCGAAATGAGGTTCGAAGAACACAATGTACATCGAAATTGCGTTTTGACGCTACCCACACTGGAATTGGGACTTGTGTCTTGAAACCTTTTTGTTCCTCCAAACATTAATTTTTATGCTCAAAAAATGAGGCTTTTGAGGCACAAGCTCCGAAATGGGGTTCTATGAACACCATGTTTGTCAAAATCGTGTTTTGATGCTATCAATTTGAGAATAGGGACTTGTGTCTTGAAACCTTGTTGTGACTTTAAACATTGATTTTGATGTTTTGAAACTAGAGCTTTTGAGCCACACGCTTCAAAACGAGGTTCTAAGAGCACAATGTGCATCAAAATCACGTTTTGACACTATGCTCCGGAATAGGGACTTGAATCTTGAAAGCTTGTTGAGCCTCCAAACATGAATTTCAATGCTTCGAAACTGAAGATTTTGAGGCATAAGCTCCAAAACAAGGTTCTAAGAGTACAATGTGCGTCAAAATAAAATTTTGCCTCTACCAGCTCAAAAATCAAGACTTGCATTTTGAAACCTCGTTATGCCTCGAGACATCGATTTTGATGCTCCAAAACTGGAGCTTTTGAGGCACAATTTCTAAAACAGGGTTCTAAGAGTACAATTGTGCATCAAAATTGAATTCTGAAGCTACTGGCTCTACAATCTGGGCTTGCATCTTGAAACGTTGTTGAGCATCAAAAAATTGATTTTGATGCTTTGAAACTGGGGCTTTCGAGGCACAAGCTTCGAAATGAGGTTCTAAGAGCATGATATGCGTCAAAATAAGATTTTGACACTATTGAATCTAGAATCGAGACTTGCATCTTGAAACCTTTTTGTGCTTCCAGAGATTGAGTTTGATGTTCCAAAAATGGATCTTTTGAGACACAAGCTCTGAAATAAGCTTCTAAGAGAATGATGTGCGTCAAAATGGAATTTTGATGCTACAGGCTCCGGAATAGGGACTTGCTTCTTGAAACCTTGTTGTGCCTCAAAATATTGATTTTGATGTTGCAAAATCAGGGCTTTCAAGGCACAAGCTCCGAAATGAGGTTCTAAGAGCATGATGTACATCAAAATTGCATTTTGACGCTATCGACTCTGGAATTGGGACTTATGTCTTGAAACCTTGTTGTGCCTCCAAACACTAATTTTTATGCTCCAAAAACAAGGCTTTTGAGGCACAACCTTCGAAATGAGGTTCTAAGAACACCATGTTTGTCAAAAATTGTGTTTTGACACTATCAGCTTGAGAATCGGGACTTGTGTCTTGAAACCTTGTTGTGCCTTTAAACATTAATTTTGATGTTTGGAAAATGGAGATTTCGAGCCATGCACTCTGAAATGAGGTTCTAAGAGCACGATGTGCATCAAAATCACATTTTGACACTACAGGCTCCGAAATAGGGACTTGCGTCTTGAAAGCTTGTTGTGCCTCCAGACACCAATTTTGATGCATCGAAACCGAAGAATTTGAGCCATAAGCTCCAAAACAAGGTTCTAAGAGCATGATGTGCATCAAAATCAAATTTTGACGCTATCAGCTCCAGAATCAGTACTTGCCTCTTGAAACCTTGTTGTGCCTCGAAACATCGGTTTTGATGCTCCAAAACTGAGGCTTTTGAGGCACAATTTCTAAAACAGGGTTCGAACAACACAATGTGAATCAAAATTAAATTTTGATACTACTCTCTCTAGAATCAGGACTTGCATCTTGAAACCTTGTTGTGCCTCAAAACACTCATTTTGATGCTCCGAAACCAGGACTTTTGAATTTTGATACTACTCTCTCTAGAATTGGGACTTGCATCTTCAAACCTTGTGTTGCCTCCAAACAGTGATTTTGATGCTCTAAAACTGGGTCTTTCGAGGCACAAGCTCCGAAATGAGCTTCTAAGAGAATGATGTGCATCAAAATGGAATTTTGACACTGCAGGCTTTAGAATAGGGACTTGCTTCTTGAAACCTTGTTGTGCCTCAAAACATTAATTTTGATGTTCCAAAATCAAAGCTTTCAAGGCACAAGCTCCGAAATGAGGTTCTAAGAGCATGATGTACATCAAAATTGCGTTTTGACGCTACCAACTCTGGAATTGGGACTTGTGCATTGAAATCTTGTTGTGCCTCCAAACACTAATTTTTATGTTCCAAAAATGAAGCTTTTGAGGCAAATCCTCCAAAATGGAGTTCTAAGAACATCATGTTTGTCAAAATTGTGTTTTGTCGCTATCAACTTGAGAATCGAGACTTGTGTCTTGAAACCTTGTTGTGCCTTTAAACTTTTATTTTGATATTTTAAAACTGGAGCTTTCGACCCACACGCTCTGAAACGAGATTCTACAAGTATGATGTGTATCAAAATCATGTTTTGACACTAAAGGTTCTTGAATAGGGACTTTTGTCATGAAACCTTGCTGTGGCTTTAAACATTGATTTTGATGTTTTGAAACTGGAGCTTTTGAGCCACACGCTCTGTAACAAGGTTCTAAAAACATGATCTGCATCAAAATCACATTTTGACACTACGGGCTCTAGAATAGGGACTTGCATCTTGAAATCTTGTTGTGCCTCCAAACACCAATTTTGTAAGAACCTCATTTCGTAGGTTGTGCCTGAAAAGCCTCATTTTTGGAGCATAAAAATTAGTGTGTGGAGGCACAACAAGGTTTCAAGACACAAGTCCCAATTCCAAAGTCGGTAGCATCAAAACACAATTTTGTTGTACATCGTGCTCTTAGAACCTCATTTCAAAGCTTGTGCCTTGAAAGCCTTGATTTTGGAACATCAAAATCAATGTTTCGAGGCACAACGAGGTTTCAAGAAGCAAGTCCCTATTCCGGAGCTTGCAAATCATTCTTAGAAGCTCATTACGGAGCTTGTGCCTCGAAAGACCCAATTTTGGAACATCAAAATCAATGTTTGGAGGCACAAAAAGGTTTCAAGATGCAAATTCTGATTCTAGAGTCAATACCATCAAAATCAGATTTTGGCGCACATTGTGCTTTTAGAACCTCATTTTGAAGCTTATGCCTCAAAAGCCCTAGTTTCAGAGCATCAAAATTGGTGTTTGGAGGAACAACAAGCTTTCAAGATGCAAGTCCCTATTCCGGAGCCTGTAGTGTTAAAACGTGATTTTGATGCACATCATACTGTTAGAACCTCATTTAAGAGCGTGTGGATCGAAAGCTCCAGTTTCAAAAAATCAAAATCAATGTTTAAAGTCACAACAAGGTTTCAAGACACAAATCCCGATTCTCAAGGTGATAGCGTCAAAACACGATTTTGACAAACATGGTGTTCTTAGAACCTCATTTCGTAGGTCGTGCCTAAAAGCCTCATTTTTGGAACATAAAAATCAGTGTTTGGAGGCACAATAAGATTTCAAGAGACAAGTCCCAATTCCGGAATCGGTAGCGTCAAAACGCAATTTTGATGTACTTCGTGCTCTTACAACCTCATTTCGGAGCTTGTGCCTTGAAAGCCTTGATTTTGAATCATCAAAATCAATGTTTCAAGGCACAACAAGGTTTCAAGAAATAAATCCCTATTCCGGAGCATGTTTAGAGGCACAACAAGGTTTCAAGATGCAAGTCCCGATTCTAGAGTCAGTAGCGTCAAAATCTGATATTGGCGCACATCGTGCTCTTAGAACCTCATTTCGAAGCATCAAAATTAGTGTTTTGAGGCACAACAGGGTTTCAAGATGTAAGAGCCGATTCTAGAGCTAGTAGCATCAAAAATAAATTTTGATGCATATTGTGCTCTTAGAACCCTATTTTAGAAATTGTGCCTCAAAAGCCCAGTTTTGGAGAATCAAAATTGATGTTTGGAGGCACAACAAGGTTTCAAGATGCAAGTCCTGCTTCTGGAGCAGGTAGCATCAAAATTTGATTTTGACGCACATCGTGCTCTTAAAACCTTGTTTTGGAGCTTATGCCTCAAAATCTTTGGTTTCGAAGCATTGAAATTGGTGTTTGGAGGCAGAACAAGCTTTCAAGATGCAAGTCCCTATTTAGGAGCTTGTAGTGTCAAAACGTGATTTTGATGCACAACGTACTCTTAGAATCTCGTTTCGGAGCGTGTGGCTTGAAAGCTCCAGTTTCAAAACATCAAAATCAATGTTTAAAGGCACAGCAAGGTTTCAAAACACAAGTCCCGATTCTCAAGCTGATTGCATCAAAACACGATTTTGACAAACATGGTGTTCTTAGAACCTCATTTCGGAGGTCGTGCCTCAAAAGCCTGAGAAAACCCAATTTTGGAGCATCAAAATCAATGTTTGGAGGCACTAAAAAGTTTCAAGATGCAAGTCCCTATTCTGGAGCCAATAGCATCAAAATACGATTTTGGCGCACATCGTGCTCTTACAACCTCATTTCGATGCTTGTGCCTCGAAAGCCCCGGTTTTAGAGCATCAAAATCACTGTTTTGAGCCACAACAAGGTTTCACGATGCAAGCCTCGATTCTAGAGCCAGTAGCATCAAAATTTAATTTTGATGCACATTATGCTCTTAGAACCCTATTTTAGGAAATTGTGCCTCAAAAGCCCCAATTTTGAAGCATCAAAATCGATCTTTGGAGGCAAAACAAGGTTTTCAAAATGCAACATCTAATTCTAGAGCCAGTAGAGTCAGAATTTGATTTTGACGCACATCGTGCTCTCAAAACCTTGTTTTGGAGCTTATGCCTCAAAATTTTTGGTTTCGAAGCATCAAAATTGGTGTTTGGAGGAACAACAAGATTTTAAGACGCGAGTCCCTATTCCGGAGTCTGTAGTGTCAAAAGATGATTTTGATGCACATCGTGCTCTTAGAACCTCGTTTCGAAGCATGTGGCTCAAAAGCTCCAGTTTCAAATGAGAAAAATCAAAGTTTAAAGGCACAACAATGTTTCAAGACAAAAGTGTCGATTCTCAAGCTGATAGCGCCAAACACGATTTTGACAAACATAGTGTTCTTGGAACCTCATTTCGGAGATTGTGCTTCAAAAGCCTCATTTTTGGAGCATAAAAATTAGTGTTTGGAGGCACAACTAGGTTTCAAGACACAAGTCCAAATTCCAGAGTCGGTAGCATCAAAACACAATTTTGATGTACGTCGTGCTCTTAGAACCTCATTTCGGAGCTTGTGCCTTGAAAGCCCTTATTTTGGAACATCAAAATCAATGTTTTGAGAGACAACAAGGTTTCAAGAAGCAAGTCCCTATTCCGGAGCCTATAGCGTCAAAATTCCATTTTGATGCACATCATTCTCTTAGAAGCTCATTTCGGAGCTTGTGGCTTGAAAGACCCAGTTTTGGAACATCAAAATCAATTTTCGGAGGCACAACAAGGTTTGGTGCAAGTCCGGATTATAGAGTCAATAGCATTAAAATCTGATTTTGGTACACATCGTGCTCCTAGACCCTCATTACGAAGCTTGTGCCTTCGATAGCCCCAATTTTGGAGCATCAAAAATAGTGTTTTGAGGCAAAACAAGGTTTCATGATGCAAGCCTCGATTCTAGAGCCAGCAGCATCAAAATTCAATTTTGATGTACATTGTGCTCTTAGAACCCTTTGTAAGAAATGGTGCCTTAAAAGCCCGAGTTTCGGCGCATCAAAATCTATGTTTGGAGGCACAAAGAGGTTTCAAGATGCAAGTCCTGATTCTAGAGCCAGTAGCTCAAATTTGATTTTGATGCACATCGTGCTCTTAGAACCTTGTTTTGGAACTTAAGCCTCAAACTCTTCAGTTTTGAAGTATCAAAATTGGTGTTTAGATGCACAACAAGCTTTCAACACGCAATTCCCTATTTCGAAACCTGTAGTGTAAAAATGTGATTTTGATGCACATCGTGCTCTTAGAACCTCGTTTCGGAGCGTGTGGCTCGAAAGCTCCAGCTTCAAAACATCAAAATCAATGTTTAAAGGCACAACAAGGGTTCAAGACACAAGTCCCGATTCTCAAGTTGGTAGAACAAAACACAATTTTGACAAACATGGTGTTCTTAGAACTTCATTTCGGAAGTCGTGCCTCAAAAGCCTCGTTTTTGGAGCATAAAAATTAGTGTTTGGAGGGACAAGAAGGTTTCAAGATGCAAGCCCTGTTTCTAGAGCCACTAGCATCAAAATTCAATTTTGATGAACATTGTGCTCTTAGAAGCTTGTTTTAGAAATTGTGCCTCAAAAGTCCCAAATTTGGAGCATCAAAATCGATGTTTGGAGGCACAACAAGGTTTCAAGATGCAAGTCTTGATTCAAGAGCCGATAGCATCAAAATTTGATTTTGATGCACATCATGCTCTTAGAACCTTGTTTTGGAGCTTATGCCTCAAAATCTTCTGTTCTAAAGCATCCAAATTGGTGTTTGGAGGCACAACAAGCTTCCAAGACGAAAGTCTCTATTCCGGAGCCTGTAGTGTCAAAACGTGATTTTGATGCACTTCGTGCTCTAAGAACCTCGTTTCGGAGCATTTGGCTCGAAAGCTCAAGTTTCGAAACATCAAAATCAATGTTTAAAGGCACAACAAGGTTTCAGGACACAAGTCTTGATTCTCAAGCTGATAGCGTCAAAACACGATTTTGACAAACATGATGTTCTTAGAAACTCATTTCGGCGGTTGTGCCTCAAAAGCCTCGTTTCTGGAACACAAAATTTAGTGTTTCAAGGCTCAGCAAGGTTTCAAGACACAAATCCCAATTCTAGAGTCGCTAGCATCAAAATACAATTTTGATCTACATCGTGCTCTTAGAACCTCATTTCGGAGCTTGTGCCTCTAAAGCCTTTATTTTGGAACATCGTGCTCTTAGAATCAATGTTTGAAGAGACATCAAGGATTCAAAATGCAAGTCCCGATTCTAGACTTAGTAGTGTCCAAATCTGCTTTTGGTGCACATCGTGCTCTTAGAACATCGTGTTTTGAGGCACAACAAGGTTTCAAGATGCAAGCCCTGATTCTAAATCCAGTAGCATCAAAATTCAATATTGATTCACATTGTGCTCTTAGTACCCTATTTTAGAAATTGTGCCTCAAAAGCCACAGTTTTGGAGAATCAAAATCGATGTTTGGAGGAACAACAAGGTTTCAAGATGCAAGTCCCGATTGTAGAGTCAATAGCATCAAAATTCAATGTTTAAAGGTAGAACAAGGTTTCAAGACACAAGTCCCAATTCTCAAGCTGATTGCGTCAAAATACGATTTTGACAAACATGAAGTTCTTAGAACATCATTTTAGAGGTTTTGCCTAAAAAGCCTCATTTTTGGAGCATAAAAATTAGTGTTTGGAGGCACAACAAGGTTTCAAGACACAAATCCCAATTCCAAAGCCCTGATTTTGGAACATCAAAATCAATGTTTTGAGGCACAACAAGGTTTCAAGAAGCAAGTCCCTATTCCAAAGCCTGTAGCATGAAAATTCCATTTTGATGCACATCATTCTCTTAGAAGCCCATTTCAGAGCTTGTGCCTCGAAAGCCCCAATTTTGGAGCATCAAAATCAGTGTTTTGAGGCACAACAAGGTTTCAAGATGCAAGCCTCGATTCTAGAGCCAGTAGCCTCAAAAATTATTTTTCATACAAACTGTGCTCTTAGAACCCTGTTTTAGAAATTTTGCCGCAAAAGCCCAAATTTTGTAGCATCAAAATCGATGTTTGGAGGCACAACAAGGTTTCAAGATGCAAGTCTAGATTCTGGAGCCGGTAATATCAGAATTTTATTCTGACACACATTGTGCTCTTAGAACCTTGTTAAGCTTATGGCTCAAAATCTTCAGTTTCAAAGCATCGAAATTGGTGTTTGGAGGCACAACAAGCTTTCAACACACAATTTCCTATTCCGTAGCCTGTAGTGTCAAAACATGATTTTGATGCACATCGTGCTCTTAGAACCCCATTTTGGAGTGTGTGGCTCGAAAGTTCTAGTTTTGAAACATCAAAATCAATGTTTAAAGGCACAACAAGGTTTCAAGACACAAGTCTCGATTCTCAAGATGATAGCATCAAAACATGATTTTGACAAACATGGTGTTCTTAGAACCTCATTTCGAAGGTCGTACCTCAAAAGCCTCATTTTTGGGAAATAAAAATTAGTGTTTGGAGGCACAACAAGGTTTCAAGAAACAAAGCCCCGGTTTCAGAGCATCAAAATCAGTGTTTTGAGACACAACAAGGTTTCAAGATGAAAGCCCCTATTCGAGAGCCAGTAGCATCTAAATTCAATTTTGATGTGCATTGTTCTCTTAGAACCCTGTTTTAGAAATTGTGCCTCAAAACCCCCAATTTTGGAGTATCAAAATCAATGTTTGGAGGCACAACAAGGTTTCAAGATGCAAGTTCTTATTCTAGAGCCAATAGCATTAAAATTTGATTTTGATGCACATCATGCTCTTAGAACCTTGTTTTGGAGCTTATACCTCAAAATCCTTGGTTTCGAAGCATCAAAATTGGTGTTTGGAGGCACAACAAGCTTTCAAGACGCAAGTCCCAATTTCAGAGCCTGTAGTGTGAAAACGTGATTTTGATGCATATCGTGCTCTTAGAACCTTGTTTCGAAGCATGTGGCTCAAAAGCTCCAGTTTCAAAATATCAAAATCAAGGTTTAAAGGCACAACAAGGTTTCAAGACACAATTCCAGATTGTCAAGCTTATAGCATCAAAAGACAATTTTGACAAACATGGTGTTCTGAGAACCTCATTTCGGAGGTCGTGCCTCAAAAACCTCATTTTTGGAGCATACAAATTAGTGTTTGGAGGCACAAGAAGGTTTCAAGACACAAGTCCCAATTCTAGAGTCTGTAGCGTCAAAAGGCAATTTTGATGTACATCATGCTCCTAGAACCTCATTCGGAGCTTGTGCCTTGAAAGCCCTGATTTTGGAATATCAAAATCAATGTTTAGAGGGACAACAAAGTTTCAAGACACAAGTCCCGATTCTCAAGCTGATAGCGTCAAAACACGATTTTGACAAACATAGTGTTCTTAGAAGCTCATTTTGGAGCATAAAAATTAGTGTTTTGAGGCACAACAAGGTTTCAAGACACAAGTCCCAATTCTAGAATCGGTAGCGTGAAAATTCAATTTTGATATACATCGTGCTCTTAGAACCTCATTTCAGAGCTTGTGCCTTGAAAGCCCTGATTTTGGAACATCAAAATCAATGTTTTGGGCCACAACAAGGTTTCAAGAAGCAAGTGCCTTTTTCAGAGCCTGTTCCATTTTGACGCACATCATTCTCTTAAAAGCTCATTTCAGAGCTTGTGCCTTGAAAGACCCAGTTTTGGAGCATCAAAATCAATGTTTGGAGGCACAACAAGGTTTCAAGATGCAAGTCTTGATTCTAGAGTCAATAGCATCAATATCTGATTTCGGCACACATCGTGCTCTTATAACCTCATTTCGAAGCTTGTGCCTTGAAAACCGCAGTTTCAGAGCATCAAATGTAGTGTTTTGAGGCACAACAATGTTTGAAGATGCAAGCCTCGATACTAGAGCCAGTAGCATCAAAATTCAATTTTGATGCACATTGTGCTCTTAGAACCTTGTTTTAGAAATTTTGCCTGAAGAGCCCGAGTTTTAGAGCATCAAAATTGATGTTTGAAGGCACAACAAGGTTTCAAGATACAAGTCTCGATTCTGGAGCAGATAGCATCAAAATTTGATTTTGATGCACATCGTGCTCTTAGAACATTTTTTTGGAGCTTATGCCTCAATATCTTCAGTTTCGAAGCATCAAAATTGGTGTTTAGAGGCACAACAAGCTTTTAAGACGCTAGTCCCTATTCCAGAGCTTGTAGTGTCAAAACGTCATTTTGATGCACATCGTGCTCTTAGAATCTCGTTTCTGAGCATGTGGTTTGAAAGCTCCAGTTTCCAAACATCAAAATCAACGTTTAAAGGCACAACAAGGTTTCAAGACACAATTCCCGATTCTCAAGCTAATAGCGTCAAAACACGATTTTGACAAACATGGTGTTCTTAGAACCCTATTTCGGAGGTTGTGCCTCAAAAGCCTCATTTTTGCAGCATAAAAATTAGTGTTTGGAGGCAAAACAAGGTTTCAAGACACAAGTCCCAATTCCAGAGTCGGTAGCATCAAAACGCATTTCTGATGTACATCTTGCTCTTAGAACATCAAAATCAATGTTTTGAGGCACAACAAGGTTTCAAGAAGCAAGTCCTTATTCCGGAGTGTGTACGTAAAAATTTTAATTTGATGCACATCATTCTCTTAGGAGCTAATTTCGGAGCTTGTGCCTCGAAAGACCCGGTTTTGGAACATCAAAATCAATGTTTGGAGGCACAACAAGGTTTCAAGATGCAAGTACCAATTCTAGAGTCAATAGCATCAAAATCTGATTTTTATGCACATCGTGCTCTTAGAATCTCATTTCGAAGCTTATGCCTTGAAAGGCCCGGTTTTAGAGCATCAAAATCAATGTTTTAAGGCACAACAAGGTTTGAAGATGCAAGCCCTAATTCTAGAGCATTTTCATGCAAATTGTGCTCTTACAACCCTGTTTTAGAAATTATGCCTCAAAAGCCCCAGTTTTGGAGCATCAAAATTGATGTTTAGTGGCACAACAAGGATTCAAGATGCAAGTCCTGATTCTCGAGCCAGTAGTGTCAAAATTTAATTTAGACACACATCGTGCTCTTAGAACCTTGTTTTGGAGCTTATGCCTCAAAATCTTCGATTTCGAAGCATCAAAATTGGTGTTCGGAGGCACAACAAGCTTTCAAGATGCAAGTTCGTATTACGGAGCCTGTAGTGTCAAAACATGATTTTGATGCACATCATGCTCTTAGAACCTCATTTTGATGAGTGTGGCTCGAAAGCTCCAGTTTCAAAACATCAAAATCAATGTTTAAAGGCACAACAAGGTTTCAAGAGACAAGTCCCGAGTCTCAAGCTGATTGTGTCAAAACACAATTTTGACAAACATGGTGTTCTTAGAACCTCATTTGGGAGGTTGTTCCTCAAAAGCCTCATTTTTGGAGCATAAAAATTAGTGTTTGGAGGCACAACAAGGTTTCAAGACACAAGTCCCAATTCCAGAGTCGGTAGCGTCAAAACGCATTTTTTATGTACATCGTGCTCTTAGAACCTCGTTTCGGAGATTGTGCCTTGAAAGCCCTGATTTTGGAACATCAAAATAAATGTTTTGAGACACAACAAGGTTTCAAGAAGCAAGTCCCTATTCTGGAGCCTGTAGCGTCAAAATTCCATTTTGACGCACATCATTCTCTTAGAAGCTCATTTTAGAGCTTGTGCCTCGAAAGACCCAGTTTTGGAGCATCAAAATCAATGTTTGGAGGCACAACAAGGTTTCAAGATACAAGTCCCGATTCTAGAGTCCATAGCGTCAAAATCTGATTTTGGCGCACATCATGCTCTTAGAAGCTCATTTCCAAGCATAAGCCTCGAAAGCCCCAGTTTCAGAGCATCAAAATCAGTGTTTTGAGGCACAACAAGTTTTCAAGATGCAGGCCCCAATTCTAGAGCCAGTAGCATCAAATTTGAATTTTGTTTCACATTGCTCTCTTAGAACCCTATTATAGAAATTGTGCCTTAAAAGCCTCAGTTTTGGAGCATCAAAATCGATGTTTGGAGGCACAACAAGGATTCAAGATGCAAGTTCTAATTCTGGAGCCGATAGAGGTAAATTTTGATTTTGACACACATATGTGTTCTTTGAACCTTGTTTTGGAGCTTATGCCTCAAAATATTTGGTTTTGAATCATGAAAATTGGTTTTTGGAGACACAACAAACTTTCAAGATGGAAGTCCCTATTCTAGAGCTTGTAGTGTCAAAAGATGATATTGATGCACATCGCGCTCTTAGAATCTCATTTCAGAGTGTCTGGCTCGAAACTCCAGTTTTAAAACATTAAAATCAATGTTTAAAGGCACAACAAGGTTTCAACAGACAAGCCTCGATTCTCAAGCTGATAGGGTCAAAACATGATTTTGACAAACATGGTGTTCCTAGAACCTCATTTTGGAGGTTGTGCCTCAAAAGACTCATTTCTGGAACATTAAAATTAGTGTTTGGAGGCACAATAAGGTTTAAAGAAACAAGTCCCAATTCCAGAGTCGGTAACGTGAAAACACAATTTTGATGTACATCATGCTCTTAGAACCTCATTTCACAGCTTGTGCCTCAAAAGACCTAGTTTTGGAGCATCAAAATCAATGTTTGGAGGCACAACAAGGTTTCAAGATGCAAGTACTGATTCTAGAGCCGGTAGCGTAAGAATTTGATTTTGATGCACATCGTGCTCTTAGAACTTGTTTTGGAGCTTATGACTCAAAACCTTCTATTCCGAAGCATCCAAATTGGTGTTTGGAGGCACAACAAGCTTCCAAGATGAAAGACTCTATTCCGGAGCCTGTAGTGCCAAAACATAATTTTGATGTACTTCGTGCTTTTAGAACCTCGTTTGGAGTGTGTGGCTCAAAAGCTCCAGTTTCAAAACATCAAAATCAATGTTTAAAGACACAACAAGGTTTCAAGACACAAGTCCTAATTCTCAAGTTGATAGCCTTTAGCATCAAAATTCTATTTTGACGCACATCATTCTCTTAGAAGCTCATTTCGGAGCTTGTGCCTCAAAAGACCCAGTTTTGGAGCATCAAAATCAATGTTTGGGGGCACAACAAGGTTTCAAGATGCAAGTCCTGATTCTAGAATCAATAGCATCAAAATCTGATTTTGGCGCACATCGTGCTCTTAGAACCTCATTTCGAAGCTTGTGCCTTCAAAGCCCTGGTATCAGAGCATCAAAATCAGTTTTTTGAGGCACAATAGGGTTTCAAGATGCAAGCCCCAATTCTAGAGCCAGTAGCATCAAAATTCAATCTTGATGCACATTATGCTCTTAGAACCCTGTTATAGAAATTGTGACTCAAAAGCCCTAGTTTTGGAGCATCAAAATCGATGTTTGGAGGCACAACAGGATTTCAAAATGCAAGTCCCGATTCTAGAGTTAATAGCATCAAAATTTGATTTTAGCGCACATCGTGCTCTTAGAACCTCATTTCAAAGCTTGTGATTCGAAAGCCCCGGTTTCAGAGCATCAAAATCAATATTTTGAGGCACAACAAGGTTTCAAGATGCAAGCCCCGATTCTAGAGACAGTAGCTTCAAAATTCAATTTTGATGCACATTGTGCCTCAAAAGAACAAGTTTTGCAGGATCAAAATCGATGTTTGGAAGCACAACAAGGTTTCAAGATGCAAGTCCTGATTTGGAAGCCGGTAGCATCAAAATTTGATTTTGACGCACATCGTGCTCTTTGAACCTTATTTTGGAGCTTATGCCTCGAAATCTTTGGTTTGGAAGCATCAAAACTGGTGTTCGGAGGAACAACAAGCTTTCAAGACGCAAGTCCCTATTTCAGAGCCTGTAGTGTCAAAACGTGATAGCGTCAAAACATGATTTTGACAAACATGGTGTTCTTAGAACCTCATTTCGGAGGTTGTGCCTCAAAAGCCTCATTTTTGGAGAATAAAAATTAGTGTTCAGAGGCACAACAAGATTTTAAGACACAAGTCCTAATTCCAGAGTCTGTAACATCAAAACGCAATTTTGAGGTACATCGTGCTCTTAGAATCTCATTTCGGAGCTTGTGCGTTTAAAGCCATGATTTTTGAACATCAAAATCATTGTTTGGAGGCACAACAAGGTTTCAAGTAGAAAGTCCCTATTTCAGAGCCTCTAGCGTCAAAATTCCATTTTGACGCACATCATTCTCTTAGAAGCTCATTTTGGAGCTTGTGCCTCGAAAGACCCAACTTTTTAGCATCAAAATCAATGTTTGGAAGCACAACAAGGTTTCAAGATGCAAGTCCTGATTCCAAGGTCAATAGCGTCAAAATCTTATTTTGGTGCACATCGTGCTCTTAGAACCTCATTACGTAGCTTGTGGCTCAAAAGCCCCAGTTTCGGAGCATCAAAATTAGTGTTTTGAGGCACAACAAGGTTTCAAGATGTAAGCCCCGATTCTAGAGCCAGTAGCATCAAAATTCAATTTTGATGCACATTGTGCTCTTAGAACCCTATTTTAGAAATTGTGTCTCAAAAGCCCCCGTTTTGGAGCTTCAAAATCAATATTTGAAGGCACAACAAAGTTTCAAGATGCAAGTCCTGATTCTGGAGCCGGTAGCGTCCAAATTTGATTTTGACGCACATCGTGCTCTTAGAACCTTGTTTTGGAGCTTATGCCTCAAAATCTTTGGTTTCGAAGCTTCAAAATTAGTGTGTTTAGAAATTGTGCCTCAAAAGCCCCAGTTTGGGAGCATCAAAATCGATCTTCTGAGGCATAACAAGGTTTCAAGATGTAAGTCCCGATTGTGGAGCCGGTAGCGTCAAAATTGGATTTTGACGCACATCGTGCTCTTAGAACCTTGTTTTGGAGCTTATGCCTCAAAATCTTCAATTTCAAAGCATCGAAATTGATGTGTGGAGGCACAACAAGCTTTCAAGACACAAGTCCCTATTCTGGAGCTTGTAGTGTCAAAACGTGATTTTGATGCACATCGTGCTCTTAGAACCTCGTTTCGAAGCATGTGGCTCGAAAGCTCCAGTTTCCAAATATCAAAATGAATGTTTAAAGACACAACAAGGTTTCAAGACACAAGTCCCAATTCCAGAATTGGTAGCATCAAAACGCAATTTTGGTGTAGATCGTGCTCTTAGAACCTCATTTCGAAGCTTGTGCCTTGAAAGCCCTAATTTTAGAACATTAATATCAATGTTTTGAGGCACAACAAGGTTTCAAGTAGCAAGTCCCTATTTCGGAGCCTGTAGCGTCAAAATTCCATTTTGATGCACATCATTCTCGTAGAAGCTCATTTCAGAACTTATGCCTTGTAAGACCCAGTTTTGGAGCATCAAAATCAATGTTTGGAGGCACAACAAGTTTCAAGATACAAGTCCTGATTCTATAGTCAATAGCGTCAAAATATGATTTTGGCGCACATCGTGGCCTTAGAACCTCATTTTGAAGCTTGTGCCTCGAAAGCCCCGGTTTTTTAGCACCAAAATCAGTGTTTTGAGGCACAACAAGGATTCAAGATGCAATCCCTGATTCTAGAGCCAGTAGCATCAAAATTTAATTTTGATGCACATTGTGCTCTTAGAACCCTGTTTTAGAAATTGTGCCTCAAAAGCCCCAGTTTTGAAGCATCAAAATCGATGTTTGGAGACACAGTAAGGTTTCAAGATGCAAGTCCTTATTCTGGAGACGGTAGCATTGAAATTTAATTTTAACGCACATCGTGCTCTTAGAACCTTGTTTTGGAGCTTATCTCTCAAAATCTTTGTTTCGAATCATCAAAATTGGTGTTTGGAGGCACAACAAGCTTTCAAGACGCAAGTGTCAAAACGTGATTTTGACAAACATGGTGATCTTAGAATCTCATTTCAGAGGTTTGCCTCAAAAGCCTTGTATTTGGAGCATAAAAATTAATGTTTGGAGGCACAAAAAGGTTTCAAGACACAAGTCCCAATTCCAGAGTCAGTAGCATCAAAATGCAATTTTGATGTACATCGTGCTCTTAGAACCTCATTTCAGAGCTTGTGTCTTGAAAGCCTTGATTTTGGAACATCAAAATCAATGTTTTGAGGCACAACAAGGTTTCAAGAAGCAAGTTCCTATTCTGAAGCCTGTAGCGTCAAAATTCCACATTGACTCACATCATTCTCTTAGAATCTCATTTCGGAGTTTGTGCCTCGAAAGACCCAGTTTTGGAGCATCAAAATAAATCTCTGGAGGCACAACAAGGTTTCAAGATGCAAGTCCTGATTTTATAGTCAATATCCTCGAAATCATATTTTTGCGCACATCGTGCTCTTAGAACCTCATTTCGAAGCTTGTGCATCAATAGCCTCGGTTTTGGAGTATCAAACTCAGTATTTTGAGGCACAACAAGGTTTCAAGATGCAAGTCCTGATTCTGGACCCGGGTAGCGTCAAAATTTGAATTTGATGCACATGCTCTTTGAACCTTGTTTTGGAGCTTATGCCTCAAAATCTTTGATTTCCAATCATCAAAATTGGTGCTTGGAGGCACAACAAGCTTTCAAGACGCAAGTCCCTATTCTAGAGCCCGTAGTGTCAAAACATGATTTTGATGCACATCGTGCTCTTAGAACCTCATTTCGGAGCGTGTGGCTTGAAAGCTCCAGTTTCAAAACATCAAAATCAATGTTTGAAGACACAACATGGTTTCACGACAAAAGTCCCAATTCTCAAGCTGATGGCATCAAAAAATGATTTTTACAAACATGGTGTTCTTAGAACCTCATTACGAAGGTGGTGCCTCAAAAGCCTTGGTTTTGGAGCATAAAAATTAGTGTTTGGAGGAACAAAAAGGTTTCAAGACACAAGTCCCAATTCCAGAGTCGATAGCATCAAAACACAATTTTGATGTACATTGTGCTCTTAGAACCTCATTTCGGAGCTTGTGCCTTGACAGCCCTGATTTTGGAACATCAAAATCAATGTTTCGAGGCACAACAAGGTTTCAAGAAGCAAGTCCCTATTCCAGAACCTGTAGCGTCAAAATTCCCTTTTGATGCACATCATTCTTTTAGAAGCTCATTTCGGAGCTTGTGCCTTGAAAGACCTAGTTTTGGAGCATCAAAATCAATTTTTGGAGGCACAACAAGGTTTCAAGATGCAAGTCCCGATTCTAGAGTCAATAGCGTCAAAATCTGATTTTGGCGCACATCGTGCTCTTAGAACCTCATTTTGAATCTTGTGCCTCGATAGCCACTATTTTGGAGAATCAAAATCAGCGTTTTGAGGCACAACAAGGTTTCAAGATGCAAGCTCCGACTCTAGAGCCAGTAGCATCAAAATTCAATTTTGATACACATTGTGCTCTTAGAACCCAGTTTTAGAAATTGTGCCTCAAAAGCCCCTATTTTGGAGCTTCAAAATCTATGTTTGGGGGCACAACAAGGTTTCAAAATGCAAGTTCTGATTGTCAAGCTGAAGGCGTCGAAGAATGATATGGACAAACATGGTATTCTTAGAACCTCATTTCGGAGGTTTGGCCTCAAAAGCCTCGTTAGCGTCAAATCACAATTTTAATGTACATCGTGCTCTTAGAACCTCATTTCCGAGATTGTGCCTTGAAAGCCCTGATTTTGGAACATCAAAATCAATGTTTCGAGGCACAACAAGGTTTGAAGAAGCAAGTCCGTATTCTGGAGCCTGTAGCGTCAAAATTCCATTTTGACACACATCATTCTCTTAGAAGCTCATTTCGGAGCTTGTGCCTTGAAAGACCCAATTTTAGAGCATCAAAATCAATGTTTGACGGCACAACAAGGTTTCAAGATGCAAGTCCCGATTCTAGAATCAATTGAGTCAAAATCTGATTTTGGCGCACATCGTGCTCTTAGATAGAACCCCATTTTAGAAATTGTGCCTCAAAAGCCCCAGTTTTGGAGCATCAAAATCGATGTTTGGAAGCAAAACAGGGTTTCAAGATGCAAGTCCTAATTCTGGAGCCGGTAGCGTCAAAATTTTGATGGACATCGTGCTCCTAGAACCTTGTTTTGGAGCTTATGCCTCAAAATCTTTGGTTTTGATGCATCAAAATTGGTGTTTCGAGGCACAACAACCTTTCAAGACGCAAGTCCCTATTCTAGAGCTTATAGTGTCAAAATGTGATTTTGATGCACATCATGCTCTTAGAACCTCGTTTCGGAGCGTGTGGCTCGAAAGCTCCAATTTCAAAACATCAAAATCAACGTTTAAAGGCACAACAAGGTTTCAAAACAAAAATCTAGATTCTCAAGCTGATAGCATCAAAACATGATTTTGACAAACATGGTGTTCTTTCAACCTCATTTCAGAGGTTGTGCCTCAAAAGCCTCATTTTTTGAGCATAAAAATTATTGTTTGGAGGCACAACAAGGTTTCAAGACACAAGTCCCAATTCCAGAGTTCGTAGCGTCAAAACGCAATTTTGATGTACATCGTGCTCTTAGAACCTCATTTCGGAGCTTATGCCTTGAAAGCCCTTATTTTACAACATCAAAATCAATGTTTTGAGGAACAACAAGGTTTCAAGAAGCAAGTCCCTATTTCAAAACCTGTAGTGTCAAAAATCCATTTTGAGGCACATCATTCTCTTAGAAGCGCATTTCAGAGCATGTGCCTCGAAAGACCTTGTTTTGGAGCATCAAAATCAATGTTTGGAGGCACAACATTGTTTCAAGATGCAAGCCCCGATTCTAGAGCCAGTAGCATCAAAATTCAATTTTCATGCACATTGTCCTCTCAGAACCCTATTTTAAAAATTCTGTCTCAAAATCCCCAGTTTTGGAGCATCAAAATCGATGTTTGGAGGCACAACAAGCTTTGAAGAGGCAAGTCCCTATTCCAAAGCCTGTAGTGTCAAAACATGATTTTGATGCACATCGTGCTCTTAGAACCTCATTTCGAAGCGTGTGGCTCAAAAGCTCTAGTTTCCAAATATCAAATCAATGTTTAAAGGCACAACAAGGTTTCAAGACACAAGTCCCGATTCTAAATCTGATAGCGTCAAAAAATGATTTTTACAAACATGGTGTTCATTTCGGAGGTTGTGCCTCAAAAGCCTCATTTTTGGAGTATAAAAATTAGTGTTTACAGGCACAACAATGTTTCTAGATACAAGTCCCAATTCCAGAATCGGTAGCGTCAAAACGCAATTTTGGTGTAGATTCTTAGAACCTCTTTTCGAAGCTTGTGCCTTGAAAGCCCTGATTTTAGAACATTAAAATCAATGTTTTGAGGCACAACAAGGTTTCAAGTAGCAAGTCCCTATTCTGGAGCCTGTAACGTCAAAATTCTATTTTGATGTGCATCATTCTCTTAGAAGCTCATTTTGGAGCTTATGCCTCGTAAGACCCAGTTTTGGAGCATCAAAATCAATGTTTGGAGGCACAAAAAGTTTCAAGATACAAGTCCCGATTCTATAGTCAATGGCGTCAAAATATGATTTTGGCACACATCATGGTCTTAGAACCTCATTTTGAAGCTTGTGCCTCGAAAGCCCCAGTTTTTTAGCACCAAAATAAGTGTTTTGAGGCACAACAAGGTTTCAAGATGCAATCCCCGATTCTAGTGCCAGTAGCATCAAAATTCAATTTTGATGCACATTGTGCTCTTAGAACCCGGTTTTAGAAATTGTGCCTCAAAAGCCCCTGTTTTGAAGCATCAAAATCAATGTTTGGAGACACAATAAGGTTTTGAATCATCAAAATTGGTGTTTGGAGGCACCACAAGCTTTCAAGACGCAAGTCCCTATTCTGGAGCCTGTAGTGTCAAAACAAGGTTTTGATGCACATCGTGCTCTTAGAACCTCGTTTCAAAGCTTGTGGCTCGGAAGCTCCAATTTCGAACCATCAAAATCAATGTTTAAAGGCACAACAAGGTTTCAAGACACAAGTCCCGATTGTCAAGCTCATAGCATCAAAACACGATTTTGACAAACATGGTGTTCTTAGAACCTCATTTCAGAGGTTGTGCCTCAAAAGCCTCATTTTTGGAGCTCAAAAGTCCCAATTTCAGAGTCGGTAGCATCAAATCGCAATTTTGATGTACATCCTGCTCTTAGAACCTTATTTCGGAGCTTGTGCCTTCAAAGCACTGATTTTGGAACATCAAAATTAATGTTTCGAGGCACAACAAGGTTTCAAGAAGCAAGTCCCTATTCCAGAGCCTGTAGCGTCAAAATTCCATTTTCACACACATCATTCTCTTAGAAACTCATTTCAGAGCTTGTGCCTCAAAAGACCCAATTTTGGAGCATCAAAATCAATGTTTGGAGGCACAACAAAGTTTCAAGATGGAAGTCCCGATTCTAGAGTCAATAGTGTCAAAATATAATTTTGGCGCACATTGTGCTCTTAGAACCTCATTTCAACGCTTGTGCCTCGAAAGCGCTAGTTTCGGAGCATCAAAATCAGTGTTTTGAGGCACAACAAGGTTTCAAAATGCAAGCCCTGATTCTAGAGCCAGTAGCATCAAAATTCAATTTTGATGCACATTGTGCTCTTAGAACCCTATGTTAGAAATTGTGCCTCAAAAGCCCCTGTTTTGGAGCATCAAAATTGATGTTTGAAGGCAAAACAAGCTTTCAAGATGCAAGTCCCTATTATGGAGCATGTACTATCAAAACATGATTTTGATGCACATCGTGCTCTTAGAACCTCATTTCAGAGTGTGTGGCTTGAAAGTTCCAGTTTTAAAACATCAAAATTAATGTTTAAAGGCGCAACAAGGTTTCATGACAAAAGTCCTGATTCTCAAGCTAATGGCGTCAAAACATGATATGGACAAACATGGTGTTCTTAGAACCTCCTTTTGGAGATTGTGCCTCAAAACCCTCATTTTTGGAGCATAAAATTTAGTGTTTGGAGGCACAAAAAGGTTTCAAGACACAAGTCCCAATTTCAGAGTCGGTAGCATCAAAGCGCAATTTTGATGTACATCGTGCTCTTAGAACCTCATTTCGGAGCTTGTGCCTTCAAAGCCCTGATTTTGGAACATCAAAATCAATGTTTCAAGGCACAACAAGGTTTCAATAGTGTCAAAATATGATTTTGGCACACATTGTGCTCTTAGAACCTTATTTCAACGCTTGTGCCTCGAAAGCCCCGGTTTCGGAGCATAAAAATTAGTGTTTTGAAGCACAATAAGGTTTCAAAATGCAAGCCCCGATTCTAGAGCCAGTAGCATCAAAATTCAATTTTGGTGCACACTGTGCTCTTAGAACCCTATTTTAGAAATTGTGCCTCAAAAGCCCCTGTTTTTGGAGCATCAAAATTGATGTTTGGAGGCACAACAAGGTTTCAAGATGGAAGTCCTGATTCTGGAGTCAGTAGAGACAAAATTTGATTTTGACGCACATCGTGCTCTTAGAACCTTGGTTTGGAGCTTATGCCTCAAAATTGGTGTTTGGAGGCACAACAAGCTTTCAAGATGCAAGTGCCTATTTTGGAGCTTGTAGTGACAAAACATGATTTTGATGAACCTCGTTTCAAAGCGTGTCACATGATTTTGATGAACCTTGTTTCAGAGAGTATGCCTTGAAAGGTCTAGTTTCAAAACATCAAAATCAATGTTTAAAGGCACAATAAGGTTTCAAGACACAAGTCCTAATTCTCAAGCTGATAGCGTCAAAACACGATTTTGACAAACATGGTGTTCTTAGAACTTCATTTCGAAGGACGTGCCTCAAAAGCCTCATTTCTTGAGCATAAAAATTAGTGTTTGGAGGCACAACAAGGTTTCAAGACACAAGTCCCAATTCCAGAGTCGGTAGCATCAAAACGCAATTTTGATGTAAATCGTGCTCTTAGAACCTCATTTCGGAGCTTGTGCCTTGAAAGCCCTGATTTTGGAACATCAAAATTAATGTTTTGAGGAACAACAAGGTTTCAAGAAGCAAGTCCCTATTCAAGAGCCTCTAGCATCAAAATTCCATTTTGACGCACATCATTCTCTTAGAAGCTCATTTCGGAGATTGTGCCTCGAAAGACCAAGTTTTGGAGCATCAAATTCAATGTTTGGAGGCACAACAAGGTTTCAATATGCACTTCCCGATTCTATATTCAATAGCGTCAAAATATGATTTTGGCACACATCGTGCTCTTAGAACCTCATTTCGAAGCTTGTGCCTCGAAAACCCCAGTTTGAGAGTATCAAAATCAATGTTTTGAGGCACAACAAAGTTTCAAGATGCAAGCCCCAATTCTAGAGCCAGTAGCATCAAAATTCAATTTTGATTCTCATTGTGTTCTTAGAACAGTTTCTTAGAAATTGTGCCTCAAAAGGCCCAGTTTTAGAGCATCAAAATCAATGTTTGGAGGCACAACAAGGTTTCAAGATGCGAGTCCTCATTCTAGAGCCGGTAGCATCAAAATTTGGTTCTGACGCACATTGTGCTCTTAGAACCTTGTTTCAGAGCATAAAAATTAGTATTTGAAGGCACAACAATGTTTCAAGACACAAGTCCCAATTCCAAAGTCGGTAGCGTCAAAACGCAATTTTGATGTACATCGTGCTCTTAGAACCTCATTTCAGAGCTTGTGCCTTGAAAGCCCTGATTTTGGAACATCAAAATCAATGTTTTGAGGCACAACAAGGTTTCAAGAAGCAAGTCCCTATTCTGGAGCCTGTAGCTTCACAATTCCATTTTGACGCACATCATTCTCTTAGAAGCTCATTTACGGAGCTTGTGCCTCGAAAGATCTAGTTTTGGACCATCAAAATCAATGTTTACAAGCAGAACAATTTTTCAAGATGCAAGTCCCGTTTCTAGAATCAATAGCGTCAAAATCTGATTTTGGCGCACATAATGCTCTTAGAACCTTATTTTGAAGCTTGTGCCTTGAAATCCCTGGTTTCAGAGCATCAAAATCAGTTCATTGAGGCACAACAAGGTTTCAAGATGTAAGCTTTGATTATAGAGCCAATAGCATCAAAATTCAATTTTCATGCACGTTGTGCTCTTAGAACCCTGTTTTGAAAATTGTGCCTCAAAACCCCAGTTTTGAAGCATCAAAATTGATGTTTGGAGACACAATAATGTTTCAAGATGCAAGTCCTAATTCTGGAGCCTACCATTGAAATTTGATTTTGATGCACATCGTGCTGTTAGAACCTCGTTTTGGAGCTTATCTCTCACAATCTTCGATTTTGAATTATCAAAATTGGTGTTTGGAGGCACAACAAGCTTTCAAGACGCAAGTCCCTATTCTGGAGCCGGTAGTGTCAAAACATGATTTTGATGCACATCGTGCTCTTAGAACCTCGTTTCAAAGGGTGTGGCTCGGAAGCTCCAGTTTTGAAACATCAAAATCAATGTTTAAAGGTACAACAAGGATTCAAGACACAAGTCCCGATTCTCAAGCTGATAGTGTCAAAACACGATTTTGACAAACATGGTGTTCTTAGAACCTCATTTCAGAGATTTTGCATCAAAAGCCTCATTTTTGGAGCATAAAAATTAGTGTTTGGAGGCACAACAAGATTTCAAGCCACAAGTCCCAATTCCAGAGTCGCTAGTGTCAAAACACAATTTTGATATACATCGTCCTCTTAGAACCTCATTTCGGAGCTTGTTCCTTGAAAGCCCTGATTTTGGAACATCAAAATCAATGTTTTGAGTCACAACAAGGTTTCAAGAGTCAAGTCCCTATTCCGGAGCCTGTAGTGTAAAAATTCCATTTTGATGCACATCATTTTCTTAGAAGCTCATTTCGGAGCTTGTGCCTCGAAAGACCCAGTTTTGGAGCATCAAAATCATTGTTTGGAGGCACAACAAGGTTTCGAGATGCAAGTCCCGATTCTAGATTCAATAGGGTCAAAATCTGATTTTGGCGCACATCGTACTCTTAGAACATCATTTCGAAGCTTGTGCCTTGAAAGATGCAAGCTCCAATTCTAGAGCCAGTAGCATCAAAATTTAATTTTGATGTACACTGTGCTTGTAGAACCCTGTTTTAGAAATTTTGCCTCAAAAGCACCAGTTTTGGAGCATCAAAATTGATGTTTGGAGGCACAACAAGCTTTCAAGATGAATGTCCCTATTTCAAAGCCTGTAGTGTCAAAATGTGATTTTCATGCACATTGTGGTCTTAGAACCTCATTTCGGAGTGTGTGGCTCAAAAGTTCCTATTTCAAAACATCAAAATCAATGTTTAAAGGCACAACAAGGTTTCAAGAAACAAATCCTGATTCGCAAGCTGATAGTGTCAAAACATGATAAAAATTAGTGTTCGGAGGCACAACAAAGTTTCAAGACACAAGTCCCAATTCCAGAGTCGATAGCGTCAAAACACAATTTTGATTCACATCGTGCTCTTAGAACCTTATTTTTGGAGCTTGTGCCTTGAAACCGCTGATTTTGGAACATCAAAATCAATGTTTTGAGGCACAACAAGGTTTTAAGACACAAGTCCCAATTCCAGAGTCTTTAGCATCAAAACGCAATTTTGATGTAAATCGTGCTCTTAGAACCTCATTTCGAAGCTTGTGCCTTGAAAGCCCTGATTTTGGAACATCAAAATTAATGTTTTAAGGAACAACAAGGTTTCAAGAAGGAAGTCCCTATTCCAGAGCCTCTAGCGTCAAAATTCCATTTTGATGCACATCATTCAGAAGCTCATTTCGAAGCTTGTGCCTCAAAAACCCCAATTTCGGAGCATCAAAATCAATGTTTTGAGGCACAACAAGGTTTCAAGATGCAAGCCCCAAGTTTAGAGCCAGTAGCATCAAAATTCAATTTTGATTCTCATTGTGCTCTTAGAATAATTTCTTAGAAATTGTGCCTCAAAAGCACCAATTTTAGAGCATCAAAATTGATGTTTGGAGGCACAACAAGGTGTCAAGATGCAAGTCCTCATTCTAGAGCCGGTAGCATCAAAATTTGGTTCTAACGCACATCGTGCTCTTAGAACCTTGTTTCGGAGCATAAAAAGTAGTGTTTGAAGGCACAACAATGTTTCAAGACACAAGTCCCAATTCTAGAGTCGGTAGCGTCAAAACGTAATTTTGATGTACATCGTGCTCTTAGAACCTCATTTCGGAGCTTGTGCCTTGAAAGCCCTGATTTTGGAACATCAAAATCAATGTTTTGAGGCACAACAAGGTGTCAAGAAGCAAGTCCCTATTCTGGAGCCTGTAGCGTCAAAATTCTATTTTGACACACATGATTCTCTTAGAAGCTCATTTCAGAGCTTGTGCAAGTCCCGATTCTAGAGTCTATAGCGTCAAAATCTGATTTTGGCGCACATCATGCTCTTAGAATGTCATTCCAAAGCTTTTGCTTTGAAAGACTCGCAATTGACTTGGTTCTGCTCCTCGATCTGCTTCTGGAATTGGATCCAGCCCCTACTGCCCTTAGAAGTGTTGGGGGCATAGATGCTTCTGGTATTTCAACAGGTGCTTCAACGGGTGGGCTCTACTATCTATAGGCAACTATGGAATCTCCAATGGGATTTGGATCTCTATCTCAATATCGATCCAAAACTAGTGGTGCCCCTTCAAATTAGTTATTTACCACCTTAGCCACATATTCTGAAGCTGATGAGTCAACTTGGTTTGCTACAAGTGCCTTTGCGATATATAAGCTGCGGGCACTGGGTCAATGAGCTATCTCTAAGGTCGCGTTCTGCATCTTGATTTGCAAGCACCGGTTTCAGAGCATCAAAATCAGTGTTTTGAGGCACAACAAGGTTTCAAGATGCAAGCCCCGATTCTAGAGCCAGTAGCATCAAAATTCAATTTTGATGCACATTGTCCTCTTCAAACCCTGTTTTAAAAATTGTGCTTCAAAAGCGTTTCAAGATCCAAGTTCTGATTCTGGAGCCGGTAGCGTCAAAATTTGATTTTGACGCACATCGTGCTCTTAGAACCTTGTTTTGGAGCTTATGCCTTAAAATCTTTGATTTTGAAGCATCGAAATTGGTGTTTGGAGGCACAACAAACTTTCAAGATGCAAGTCGCTATTCCAGACCCTGTAGTGTCAAAATGTGATTTTGATGCACACCGTGCTCCTAGAACCTCGTTTCGGAGCGTGTGGCTTGAAAGCTCCAGTTTCAAAACATCAAAATCAATGTTTAAAGGCACAACAAGGTTACAAGACACAAGTCCGAATTCTCAAGCTGATTGCGTCAAAAGATGATTTTGGTGCATATCATGCTCTTAGAACCTCATTTCGAAGTTTTTACCTCAAAAGCCCCGGTTTTGGACCATCAAAATCAGTGTTTTGAGACACAACAAGGTTTCAAGATATAAGCCCCAATTCTAGAGCCACTAGCATCAAAATTCAATTTCAATGCACATTGTGCTCTTAGAACCCTATTTTAAAAATTGTGCCTCAAAAGCCCCAGTTTTGGACCATCAAAATCGATGTTTAGAGGCACAACAAGGTTTCAAGATACAAGTCCTGATTTCAAAATCTTCTGTCTCGAAGCATCGAAATTAGTATTTGGAGGCACAACAAGGTTTCAAGAAACAAGTCCCAATTCTAGAGTCGGTAGCGTCAAAACACAATTTTGATGTACATCGTGCTGTTAGAACCTCATTTCAGAGCTTGTGCATTGAAAGCCCTGATTTTGGAACATCAAAATCAATATTTTGAGGCACAACAAGGTTTCAAGAAGCAAGTCCCTATTCCGGAGCCTGTAGCGTCAAAATTCCATTTTGACACATCATTCTCTTAGAAACTCATTTGGGAGCTTGCGCCATGAAAGACCCAGTTTTGGAGCATCAAAATCAATGTCTGGAGGCACAACAAGATTTCAAGATGCAAGTCCCGATTCTAGAGTCAATAGCATCAAAATTTGATTTTGGTGCACATCGTGCTCCTAGAACCTCATTTCAAAGCTTGTGCCATGAAAGCCCCAGTTTCGGAGCATCAAAATCAGTATTTTGAGGAACAACAAGGTTTCAAGATGCAAGCCCCGATTCTAGGGCCAATAGTTATGCTCTTAGAACCCTATTTTAGAAATTGTGCCTCAAAAGCCCAAGTTTTGGAGCATCAAAATCGATGTCTGGAGGCATAACAAGGTTTCACAATGCTTGTCTTGATTCTTGAGCCAGTAGAGTCAAAATTTGAGTTTGACGCACATTGTGCTCTTAGAACCTTGTTTTGGAGCTTATGCCTCAAGATCTTTGGTTTCGAATCATCAAAATTGGTGTTTGGAGGCACAACAAGCTTTCAAGACGCAAGTCCCTATTCCGGAGCCTGTAGTGTCAAAACGTGATTTTGATGCACATCGTGCTCTTAGAACCATGTTTTCGAGAGTGTGGCTCGTAAGCTCCAGTTTCAAAACATCAAAATCAATGTTTAAAGGCACAACCTCCGAAATGAGATTCTAAGAATACCATATTTGTCAAAATCGTGTTTTGATGCTATCAGCTTGAGAATTGGGACTTGTGTCTTGAATCCTTGTTGTGCCTTTAAATATTGATTTTTGTGTTTTGAAACTGGGTCTTTTGAGCCACATGCTCTGAAACGAGGTTCTAAGAGCACGATGTGCATCAAAATTAGGTTTTGACACTACAGGCTACGGAATAGGGACTTGTGTCTTGAATGCTTATTGTGCCTCCAAGCACCAATTTTGATGCTTGGAAACCAAAGATTTTGAGGCATAAGCTCCAAAACAAGGTTCTAAGAGCACGATGTGCGACAAAATCAAATTTTGATGCTACTGGGTCCAGAATCAAGAATTGCATCTTGAAACCTTGTTGTGCCTCCAAACATCGATTTTGATGCTCAAAAACTGGGGTTTTGAGGCACAACTTCTAAAAGAGGGTTCTAAGAGTACAATGTGCATCAAAATTGAATTTTGATGCTACTGGCTCTAAAACAGGGGCTTGCATCTTGAAACCTTGTTCTGCCTCAAAACACTGATTTTGATGCTACAAAACTGGGGCTTTTGATGCACAAGCTTTGAAATGTGGTTCTAAGAGCACGATGTGTGCCAAAATCAGATTTTGACACTATTGACTCTAGAATTGGGACATGCATCTTGAAACCATGTTGTGCCTCCAAACATTGATTTTGATGCTCCAAAATTGGGTCTTTCGAAGCACAAGCTCTAAAATGAGCTTCTAAGAGAATGATGAGCATCAAAATAAAATTTTGACGCTACAGACTCCAGAATAGGGACTTGCTTCTGGAAATCTTGTTATGGCTCAAAACATTGATTTTGATGTTCCCAAATCAGGGTTTTCAAGGCACAAGCTCCGAAATGAGGTTCTAAGAGCACGATATACATCAAAATTGCGTTTTGATGCTACCGACTCTGTAATTGGGACATGTGTCTTTACACCTTTTTGTGCCTCCAAACAATAATTTTTATGCTCCAAAAATGAGGCTTTTGAGGCACAACCTCCAATATGAGGTTCTAAGAACACCATGTTTGTCAAAATTGTGTTTTCACGCAATCAGCTTGACAATCGGGACTTGTGTCTTGAAACCTTGTTGTGCCTTTAAACAATGATTTTCATGTTCTAAAACTGGAGCTTTCAAGCCAAATGCTCCGAAACGAGGTTCTAAGAGCATGATGTGCATCAAAATCAAGTTTTGACACTACAGGCTCCTTAATAGGGACTTGCGTCTTGAAAGCTTGTTGTGCCTCCAAACACAAATTTCGATGCTTTGAAACCGAAGATTTTGAGGGATAAGCTCCAAAACAAGGTTCTAAGAGCATGATGTGCGTGAAAATCAAATTTTGACGCTACCGGCTCCAGAATCAGGACTTGCATCTTGAAACCTTGTTGTGCCTCCAAACACCGATTTTGACGCTCCAAAACTTTGGCATTTTAGCCACAATTTCTAAAACAGGGTTCTAAGAGCACAATGTGCATCAAATTTGAATTTTGATGCTACTAGCTCTAGAATTGGGGCTTGCATCTTAAAACCTTATTGTGCCTCAAAACACTGATTTTGATGCTATGAAACCAAAGGTTTCAAGGCACAAGCTTCGAAATGAGGTTCTAAGAGCACGATGTGCACCAAAATCAGATTTTCACGGTATTGACTCTATAATCGGGACTTGCATCTTGAAACCTTGTTGTGCCTCCAAACATTGATTTTAATGCTCCAAAACTGGGTTTTCTGAGGCACAAGCCCCGAAATGAGCTTCTAAGAGAATGATGTGCATCAAAATGGAATTTTGAGGCTACAAGCTCCAGAATAGGGACTTGCTTCTTGAAACCTTGTTGTGCCTCAAAACATTGACATTGATGTTCCAAAATCAGGGCTTTCAAGGCACAAGCTCTGAAATGAGGTTCTAACAGCACGATGTACATCAAAATTGTGTTTTGATGCTACCAACTGTGGAATTGGGACGTGTGTCTTGAAACCTTGTTGTGCCTCCAAAAATGAGGCTTTTGAGGCACGACCTCACAAATGAGGTTCTAAGAACACCATGTTCATCAAAGTCATGTTTTGACGCAATCAGCTTGAGAATCAGGGCTCTCGAATAGGGACTTGCTTCTTGAAACCTTGTTGTGCCACAAAACATTGATTTTGATGTTCCAAAATCAGGGTTTTCAAGGCACAAGCTCCAAAATGAGGTTCTAAGAGTATGATGTACATCAAAATTGCGTTTTGATGCTACTGACTCTGGAATTGGGATTTGTATCTTGAAACCTTATTTTGCCTCGAAACACTAATTTTTATGCTCTAAAAATGAGGCTTTTGAGGTACAACCTCTGAAATGAGGTTCTAAGAACACCATGTTTTTCAAAATCATATTTGGAGGCTATCAGCTTGAGAATCGGGACTTGTGTCTTGAAACCTTATTGTGCCTTTAAACATTGATTTTGATGTTTCGAAACTGGAGCTTCCAAGCCACATGCTTCAAAAAGCGGTTATAAGAGCACGATGTGCATCAAAATCACATTTTGACACTACCGGCTCTGGAATAGGGACTTGTGTCTTGCATCAAAAGACAATATTGATGTACATCGTGTTCTTAGAACCTCATTTCGGAGCTTGTGCCTTGAAATCCCTGATTTTGGAACATCAAAATCAATGTTTTGAGGCACACCAAGGTTTCAAGAAGCAAGTCCCTATTCCGGAGCCTATAGCATCAAAATTACTTTTTGACGCAAATCATTCTCTTAGAAGCTCATTTCAGAGCTTGTGCAAGTCTCGATTCTAGAGTCAATAGCGTCAAAATATGATTTTGGCACACATCATGCTCTTAGAAAGTCATTTCGAAGCTTTTGCCTTGAAAGCCCCGTAATTGACTTGGTTTTGCTCCTTGATCTGCTTCTGGATTTGGATCCACCCCCTACCGCCCAGAGAAGAGTAGGGGGCACGGATGCTTCTGGTACTTCAACGGGTACTTCAATAGGTCGGCCCTACTATCTATAGGCAACTATGGAATCTCCAACAGGATCTGGATCTCTATCTCAATATCGATCCAAAACTAGTGTCGCCGCTTCAGAAAAGTTATTATTTACCACCTTAGCCACTTATTCTGAAGCTGATGAGTCAACTCGATTAGCTGCGAGTGCCTTTGTGATATATAAGCTGCGGGCACTGTGTCAATGAGGTATCTCTAAGGTCAGCTTCTGCATCTTGATTTGCAAGCACCGGTTTTAGAGCATCAAAATTAGTGTTTTGAGGCACAACAAGGTTTCAAGATGCAAGCCCCGATTCTAGAGCCAGTAGCATCAAAATTCCATTTTTATGCACATTGTGCTCTTAGAACCCTATTTTAGAAATTGTGCCTAAAAGCACCAGTTTTTGAGCATCAAAATCGATGTTTTGAGGCAAAATAAGGATTCAAGATGTAAGTCCAGATTTTGGAGCCGGTAGCGTCAAAATTTGATTTTGACGCACATCGTGCTCTTAGAACCTTGTTTTGGAGCTTATGTCTCAAAATCTTCAGTTTCAAAAAATCAAAATTGGTGTTTGGAGACACAACAAGCTTTCAAGACGCAAGTTCCTATTCCGGGGCCTGTAGTGTCAAGCGTCAAAATTTGATTTTGATGCACATCGTGCTCTTTGAACCTTGTTTCGGAGCTTAGGCCTCAAAACCTTCAGTTTCGAAGCATCAAAATTGGTGTTTGGAGGCACAACGAGCTTTCAAGATGCAAGTTCCTATTCCAGACCCTGTAGTGTCAAAACATGATTTTGATGCCTCAAAAGACCCAGTTTCAGAGCATCAAAATCAGTGTTTTGAGGAACAACAAGGTTTCAAGATGCAAGCCCCAATTATAGAGCCAGTAACATCAAAATTCAATTTTGACGCACATTGCGCTCTTAGAACCCTATTTTAGATATTGTGCCTCGAAAGTCCCAGTTTTAGAGAATCAAAATCGATGTTTGGAGGAACAACAAGGTTTCAAGATGCAAGTCCTCATTCTGGAGCCTGTAGTGTCAGAATTTGATTTTGATGCACATCGTGCTCTTAGAACCTTGTTTTGGATCTTGTGCCTCAATATCTTCGGTTCCATAGCATCCAAATTGGTGTCTGGAGGCACAACAAGCTTCCAAGACACAAGTGTCTATTCCTGAGCCTGTAGTATCAAAACGTGATTTTGATGCACATTGTGCTCTTAGAACCTCATTTTGGAGCGTGTGGCTCAAAAGCTCCAGTTTCAAAACATCAAAATCAATGTTTAAAGGGACAACAAGGATTCAAGACATAAGTCCCAATTCTCAAGCTGATAGCGACAAAACATGGTGTTCTTAGAACCTCATTTTGGAGGTTGTGCCTCAAAAGCCTCATTTTTGGAGCATAAAAATTAGTGTTTGGAGGCGCAACAATGTTTCAAGACACAAATCCCAATTCTAGAGTTGGTAGCGTCAAAACATAAAATTTATGTAAATTGTGCTCTTAGAACCTCATTTCGGAGCTCGTGCCTTCAAAGCCTTGATTTTGGAACATCAAAATCAAAGTTTTGAGGCACAACAAGGTTACAAGAAGCAAGTCCCTATTTCGGATCCTATAGCGCTAAAATTATATTTTGACGCACATCATTCTCTTAGAAGCTCAGTTCAGAGCTTGTGCCTCGAAAGACCTAGTTTTGGAGCATCAAAATCAATTTTTTGAGACACAACAAGTTTTCAAGATGCAAGTCCCGATTCTAGAGTCAGTAGCGTCAAAATATGATATTGGCGCACATCGTGCTCTTAGCACCCTGTTTTAGAAATTATGCCTCAAAAGTCCTAGGTTTGGAGCATGAAAATCGATGTTTGGAGGCACAACAAGGTTTCAAGATGCAAGTCCTGATTCTGGAGACGGTAGCATCAAAATTTTATTTTGACTCACATCATGCTCTTAGAACCTTGTTTTGGAGCTTATGCCACAAAATCTTCAATTTCAAGACACTGATTTTGATGCTCTGAAACCAGGGCTTTCGAGGCACAAGCTTCGAAATGAGGTTCTAAGAGCATGATGTGCGCTAAAATCATATTTTTATGCTATTGCCTCTAGAATCGAGACTTGCATCTTGAAACCTTGTTGTGCCTCCAAACATTGATTTTGATGCTCCAAAACTGGGTCTTTTGAGGCACAAGCTCCGAAATGAGCTTCTAAGAGAATGATGTGCGTCAAAATGGAATTTTAACGCTACAGGCTCCGGAATACGGAGTTGCTTCTTGAAAAGTTGTTGTGCCCCAAAACATTGATTTTGATGTTCCAAATCAGGGCTTTCACGTCACAAGCTCCAAAATGAGGTCATAAGAGCACAATGTACATCAAAATTGCATTTTGACGCTACCCTCTCTAGAATTGGGACTTGTGTCTTGAAACCTTGTTGTGCCTCCAAAAACTCATTTTTATGCTCCAAAAAAGAAGCTTTTGAGGCACAACTTCCGAAATGAGGTTCTAAGAACACCATGTTTGTAAAAATTGTGTTTTGACGCTATCATATTGACAATCGGGACTTGTGTCTTGAAACCTTGTTGTGCCTTTAAGAATTGATTTTGATGTTTGGAAACTAGAGCTTTTGAGCCACATGCTCCAAAACGAGATTCTAAGAGCACGATGTGCACAAAAATCATGTTTTGACACTACAGGCCCCGGAATAGAAACTTGCTTCTTGAAAGCTTGTTGTGCCACTAAACACTAATTTTGATGATTTGAAACTGAAGATTTTGAGGCATAAGCTCCTAAACAAGGTTCTAAGAGCACGATGTGCGTCAAAATCAAATTTTAATGCTAACGGCTCCACAATCAGGGCTTGCATCTTGAAACCTTATTGTGCCTCCAAACATTAAGTTTGATGCTCCAAAACTGGGGCTTTTGAGGCACAATTTCTAAAACAGGATTTTAAGAGCACAGTGTGCATAAAAATTGAATTTTGATGCTACTGGCTCTAGAATTGGAGCTTGCATCTTGAAACTTTGTTGTGCCTCAAAACAATGATTTTGATGCTACGAAACTAGGGCTTTCAAGGCACAAGCTTTGAAATCAGGTCCTAAGAGCATGATGTGCGCCAAAATCAGATTTTGATGCTATTGACTCTAGAATCACGACTTGCATCCTGAAATCTTGTTGTGCCTCCAAACATTGATTTTGATGATCCAAAACTAGGTCTTTCAACGCACAAGCTTCGAAATGAGTTTCTAAGAGCATGATGTACATCAAAATTGTGTTTTGACGCTACCGACAATGGAATTGAGAATTGTGTCTTGAAACCTTGTTGTGCCTCCAAACACTAATGTTTATACTCCAAAAATGAGGCTTTTGAGGTATGACCTCCGAAACGAGGTTTTAATAACACCATGTTTGTCAAAATCGTGTTTTGATGCTATTAGCTTGAGAATCGGGACTTGTGTTTTGAAACCTTATTGTGCCTTTAAACATTGATTTTGATGTTTTGAAACTTGAGCTTTTGAGCCACATGTTCCTAAATGAGGATCTAAGAACATGATGTGCATCAAAATCACGTTTTGACACTACAGGCTCTAGAATAGGGACTTACGTCTCAAAAGCTTGTTGTGCCTCCAAACACCAATTTTGAGGCATAAGCTCCGAAACAAGGTTCTAAGACCATGACGTGCGTCACAATGAAATTTTGATGCTACCTGCTCCAGAATCAGGACTTGCATATTTAAACCTTGTTGTGCCTCCAAACGTCGATTTTGATGCTCCAAAACTGGGGTTTTTGAGGCACAATTTTAAAACAAGGTTCTAAGAGCACAATGTGCATAAAAATGGAATTTTGATGCTATTGGCTATAGAATCGGGGCTTGCATCTTGAAACTTTGTTGTGGCTCAAAACACTGATTTTGATTTTCTGAAACTAGGGCTTTCGAGGCACAAGCTTCGAAATGAGGTTCTAAGAGCTCGATATGCGCAAAAATTAGATTTTGATGCTATTGACTCTAGAATCGGGACTTGAATCTTGAAACCTTGTTGTGCTTGCAAACATTGATTTTGATGCTCCAAAAATGGGTCTTTCGAGGCACAAGCTCTGAAATGAGCTTCTAAGAGAATGATCTATGTCAAAATGGAATTTTTACGCTACAGGCTCTGGAATATAGACTTGCTTCTGAAAAAGTTGTCGTGCCCCAAAACATTGATTTTGATGTTCCAAAATCAGGGCTTTCACCGCACAAGCTCTAAAATGAGGTTATAAGAGCACAATGTACATCAAAATTGTGTTTTGATGATACTGATTCTAGAATTGGGACTTGTGTATTGAAACCATCTTGTGCTTCCAAACTCTAATTTTTATGCTCCAAAAAATGAGGCTTTTGAGGCACAACCTTGGAAATGAGGTTCTAAGAGAATGATGTGCATCAAAATGGAATTTTGAGGCTATAGGCTACGGAATAGGGACTTGCCTCTTGAAACCTTGTTGTTCCTGCAAATATTGATTTTGATGTTCCCAAGTCAAGGCTTTCACGTCACAAGATCCAAAATGAGGTTCTAAGAGCACGATGTACATCAAAATTGCTTTTTGATGCTACCCACTCTAGAATTGGGACTTGTGTCTTGAAACCTTGTTGTGCCTCCAAACACTAATTTTTTTGCTCCAAAAATGAAGCTTTTGAGGCATAACCTTTGAAATGAGATTCTAAGAACACCATGTTTGTAAAAATTGTGTTTTAACGCTATCATGTTGACAATCAGGACTTGTGTCTTGAAACCTTGTTGTGCCTTTAAGCATAAGCTCCAAAACAAGGTTATAAAAGAACGATGTGCATCAAAATCAAATTTGGATGCTACCATCTCCAGAATAAGGACTTGCATCTTGAAACCTTATTGTGCCTCCAAACATCAATTTTGATCCTCCAAACCTAGGGCTTTTGAGGCACAATTTCTATAACAGGGTTCTAAGAGCACAATGTCCATCAAAATTGAATTTTGATGATACTCATTCTAGAATCGGGGCTTGCATCTTGAAACCTTGTTGTACCTCAAAACACTAATTTAGATGCTCTGAAACTGGGACTTTCAAGGCACAAGCTTCGAAATGAGGTTCTAAGAGCACGATGAGTGCCAAAATCAGATTTTGATGCTATTGACTCTAGAATCGAGACTTGCATCTTGAAACCTTGTTGTGCCTCCAAACATTGATTTTGATGCTCCAAAACTGTGTCTTTCGAGGTACAAGCTCCAAAATGAGCTTCTAAGAGCACGATGTACATTAGAATTTCGTTTTGATGCTACCAATTTTGGAATTAGGACTTGTATCTAGAAACCTTGTTGTGCCTCCAAACACTAATTTTTATGCTCCAAAAATGAGGCTTTTGAGGCACGACCTCTGAAATGAGGTTCTAAGAACACCATGTTTGTCAAAATTGTGTTTTGACGCTATCAGCTTGAGAATCGGGACTTGTGTCTTGAAAACCTGTTGTGCCTTTAAACATTGATTTTGATGTTTTGAAACTGGAGCTTTCGAGCCACACGCTCCAAAATGAGGTTCTAAGAGCACGATTTGCATCAAAATCACATTTTGACACTACAGGCTCTGGAATAAGGACTTAAATCTTGAAAGCTTGTTGTGCCTCCAAACACCAATTTTGATGCTTTGAAACCGATGATTTTGAGGCATAAGCTCCAAAACAAGGTTCTAAGAGCATGATGTGCATCACAATCAAATTTTGATGCTACCAGCTCCAGAATCAGGACTTGCATCTTGAAACCTTGTTGTCCTTCCAAATGTCGATTTTGATGCTCCAAAACTGGGGCTTTTGAGGTAAAAATTTCTAAAAACTGGGTCTTTCGAGGAACATTGAATTTCATGTTTTGAAACTGGAGCTTTCAAGGCACACGTTTCGAAATGATGTTCTAAGAGCACGATGTGCATCAAAATCATGTTTTGACACTATAGGCTCCGGAATAGGAATTTGCGTCTTGAAAGCTCGTTGTGCCTCCAAACACAAATTTTTTGATGCTCCAAAATCAAATATTTTGAGGCCTAAGCTCCAAAACAAGGTTCAAAGAGCACGATCTGTGTCAAAATTAAATTTTGATGCTAGACACTACAGTCCTCAGAATAGGAACTTGCATCTTGAAAGCTTGTTGTGCCTCCAAACACCAATTTTGATTATTTGAAATTGAAGATTTTGAGGCATAAGCTCCAAAACAAGGTCTAAGAGCACGACGTGCATCAAAATCAAATTTTAACGCTACCAGCTCCAGAATTAGGACTTGCATCTTGAAACCTTATTGTGTCTCCAAACATCGATTTTGATGCTCCAAAACTGGGGCTTTTGAGGCACAATTTCTAAAACAGGGTTCTAAGAGCACAATGTGGATAAAAATGGAATTTTGATGCTACTAGCTCTAGAATCGGGGCTTGCATCTTGAATTTTGGGACTTTGGAGGCACAAACTTCGAAATGAGGTTCTAAGAGCACGATGCGTGCCAAAATCAGATTTTGACGCTATTGACTCTACAATCAGGACTTGCATCCTGAAACCTTGTTGTGCCTCCAAACATTAATTTTGATGCTCCAAAATGATGTACATAAAAATTGTGTTTTGACGCTACCGACTCTAGAATTGGGATTTGTGTCTTGAAACATTGTTGTGCCTCCAAACACTAATTTTTATGTTCCAAAAATGAGGCTTTTGAGGCACAACCTCCGGAATGAGCTTCTAAGAACACCATGTTTTTCAAAATCGTGCTTTGACGCTATTAGCTTGAGAATCAGGACTTGTGTCTTGAAACCTTGTTGTGCCTTTAGACATTGATTTTGATTTTTTTAAACTGGAGCTTTCGAACCACATGCTCCAAAATGAGGTTGTAAGAGCACAAAGTGCATCAAAATCATGTTTTGACACTACAGGCTCAGGAATAGAGACTTGCATCTTGGAAGCTTGTTGTGCCTCCAAACACCAATTTGGATGCTTCAGAACCAAAGATTTTGAGGCATAAGCTTCAAAACAAGGTTCTAAGAGCACGATGTGCATCAAAATCAAATTCTGACACTACCGGCTCTAGAATGAGGACTTGCATCTTGAAACCTTTTTGTGCGTCCAAACATCGATTTTGATTCTCCAAAACTGGGGCTTTTGCGGCACAATATCTAAAACAATGTTCTAAGAGCATAATGTGCATCAAAATTGAATTTTGATGATACTGGCTCTAGAATCGGGGCTTGCATCTTGAAACCTTGTTGTTCCTCAAAACACTAATTGTGATGCTCTGAAACCGGGTCCTTCATGGCACAAGCTTCGAAATGAGGTTCTAAAAGCACGATGTGCGCGAAAATCAGATTTTGACGCTATTAAATCTAGAATTGGGACTTGCATCTTGAAACCTTGTTGTGCCTCCAAACATTGATTTTGATGCTCCAAAATTGTGTCTTTCAAGGCACAAGCTCTGAAATAAGGTTGTAAGAGCATGATGTACATCAAAATTATGTTTTGACGTTACCGACTCTGGAATTGGGACTTGTGTCTTGAAACCTTGTTAGGCCTTCAAACACTAATTTTTATGCTCCAGAAACAAGTCTTTTGAGGCACAACCTCTGAAATGAGTAAGAACACCATGTTTGTCAAAATCGTGTTTTGATGCTATCATCTTGAGAATCGGGACCTGTGTCTTGAAACCTTGTTGTGCCTTTAAACATTGATTTTGATGTTTTGAAATTGGAGCTTTCGAGGCACACGCTCTGAAATGAGATTCTAAGAGAACGATGTGCATCAAAATCATGTTTTGACACTACAGGCTCTGGAATAGGGACTTGCATCTTGAAAGTTTGTTGTGCCTCCAAACACCAATTTTGATGATTTGAAACCAAAGATTTTGAGGCAGAAGCTCCAAAACAAGGTTCCAAGAGAACGATGTGTGTCAAAATCAAATTTTAACTCTACCGGCCTCTGAATCAGGACTTGCAACTTGAAACCTTGTTGTGCCTCCAAACATCGATTTTGATGCTCCAAAATTGGGGCTTTTGAGACACAATTTCTATAACAGGGTTCTAAGAGCACAATGTGAAACAAAATTGAATTTTGATGCTACTGGCTCTAGAATCAGGTTCTGCATCTTGAAACCTTGTTGTACCTCAAAACACTGATTTTGATTCTCCGAAACGGGGGCTTTCGAGGCTTAAGCTTCGAAATGAGGTTCTAAGAAATCTGAGCCAAAATCAAATTTTGACACTATTGACTCTAGAATCAGGACTTGCATCTTGAAACCTTGTTGTGCCTCCAAACATTGATTTTGATGCTCCAAAACTAGGTCTTTCGAGGCACAAGCTCCGAAATGAGCTTCTAAGAGAATGATGTGCATCAAAATGGAATTTTGACGCTACAGGCTCCGAAATAGGGGCTTGCTTCTTGAAACCTTGTTGTGCCTAAGAACATTTATTTTGATTTTCCAAAATCAGGCCTTTCAAGGCACAAGCTCCAAAATGAGCTTCTAAGAACACAATGTACATCGAAATTGCGTTTTGACGCTATCGACTCTGGAATTGGGACTTGTGTCTCGAAACCTTTTTGTGCCTTTAAACCTTGATTTGGATGTTTTGAAACTAGAGCTTTCGAGCCACATGCTCTGAAACAAGGTTCTAAGAGCACGATGTGCATCAAAATCACGTTTTGACACTACAGGCTCCGGAATAGGGACTTTCATCTTGAAAGCTTGTTGTGCCTCCAAACACCAATTTCAATGCTTCAAAACCGAAGATTTTTTAGGCATAAGCTCCAAATCAAGGTTCTAAGAGCATGATGTGTGTCAAAATCAAAATTTGAAGCTACCGGCTCTAGAATCAGGACTTGCATCTTGAAACCTTGTTGTGCCTCCAAACATCGATTTTGATGCTCCAAAACTAGGCGTTTGAGGCACAATTTCTAAAATGGGGTTCTAAGAGCACAATGTGCATCAAAATTGATTTTTGATGCTACTAGCTCTAGAATCGGTGCTTGCATCTTGAAACCCTGTTGTGCCTCAAAACACTAATTTTGATGCTCGAAAATCAGGACTTGCATCTTGAAACCTTGTTGTTCCTCCAATCATCGATTTTGATGCTTCAAAATTGGGGCTTTTGAGGCACAATTTCTAAAACAAGGTTCTAAGAGCACAATGTGCATCAAAATTGAATTTTGATGCTACTGGCTCTAGAATCGGGGCTTGCATCTTGAAACCTTGTTGTGCCTCAAAACACTGATTTTGATGCTCCAAAACTGGGGCTTTCGAGGCACAATCATTGAAATGAGGTTTTAAGAGCACGATGTGCACCAAAAGAATATTTTTATGTGATTGACTTTAGAATCCGGACTTGCATTTTGAAACCTTGTTGTGCCTGCAAGCATTGATCTTGATGCTCCAAAACTGGGTCTTTCAAGGCACAAGCTCCTAAATGGGCTTCTAAGTGAATCATGTGCATCAAAATGGAATGTTAATGCTATAGGCTCCGACATAGGGACTTGCTTCCTGAAACCTTGTTGTGCCTCAAAACAATTATTTTGATGTTCCAAAATTCGGCTTTCAAGGCACAAGCTCCGAAATGAGGTTCTAATAGCATGTTGTACATCAAAATTGTATTTTGATGCTAGTGACTCTGTGATTGGGATTTGTGTCTTGAAACCTTGTGGTGCCTCCAAACACTAAATTTTATGCTCCAAAAATGAGGCTTTTGAGGCACAACCTCTGAAATTGGATTCTAAGAACACCATGTTTTTCAAAATCATGTTTTGATGCTATCAGCTTGAGAATCGGGACTTGTGTCGTGAAACCTTGTTGTGCCTTTAAACATTTATTTTAATGTTTTGAAACTAGATCTTTCGAGCCACACTCTCTGAGAGGAGGTTCTAAGAGCACGATGTGCATCAAAATCACATTTTGACAGTACAAGCTCCGAAATAGAAACTTGCGTCTTGAAAGCTTGTTGTGCCTCCAAACACCAATTTCAATGCTTCGAAACCAAAGATTTTGAGGCATAATATCCAAAACAAGATTCTAATTGCACGATGTGTGTCAAAATCAAATTTTGACGCTACCGACTCCAGAATCAGGACTTGCATCTTGAAACCTTACTGTGCCTCCAAACATCGATTTTGATGCTCCAAAACTATGGCTTTTGAGGCACAATTTCTAAAACAAGGTTCTAAGAGTAGAATGTGCATCAAAATTGAATTTCAATGCTACTGGCCCTAGAATTGGGACTTGCATCTTGAAACCTTGTTGTGCCTCAAAACACTGATTTTGATGCTCCAAACCTAGGGTTTTCGAGCCACAAGCTTCAAAATGAGGTTCTAAGAGCACGATGTGTGGCAAAATCAAATTTTGACACTATTGAATCTAGAATCGAGACTTGCATCTTGAAACCTTGTTGTGCCTCCAAACATTGATTTTAATGCTCCAAAAATGAGGCTTTTAAGGCACAACCTCCGAAATGAGGTTCTAAGAACACCATGTTTGTAAAAATCATGTTTTGATGCTCTCAGCTTGAGAATCAGGACTTGTATCTTGAAACCTTGTTGTGCCTTTAAACATTGCTTTTGATGTTTGGAAATTGGAGCTTTCGAGCCACACCCTCTGAAATGAGTTCCAAGGGCATGATGTGCATCAAAATATCGTTTTGAGACTACAGGCTCCGGAATAGAGACTTGCGTCTTAAAAGCTTGTTGTACCTCCAAACACCAATTTTGATGATTTGAAACCAAAGATTTTGAGGCATAAGCTCCAAAAGAAGGTTCTAAGAGCACGATGTGCGTCAAAATCAACTTTTGACTCTACTGGATCCAGAATCAGGACTTGCATTTTGAAACCTTGTTGTGCCTCCAAACATCGATTTTGATGCTCCAAAACTGGGGCTGTTGAGGCAGAATCTCTAAAATAGGGTTCTAAGAGAACAATGTGCATCAAAATTGAATTTTGATGCTACTGGATATAGAATCGGGGCTTGCATCTTGAACCCTTGTTGTGCCTCAAGAAACTGATTTTGATGCTCTGAAATCGGGGCTTTCGAGGCATAAGCTTCGAAATAAGGTTCTAAGAGCACGATGTTTGCCAAAATTACATTTTGACGCTATTGACTCTAGAATTGGGACTTGCATCTTGAAACCTTGTTGTGCCTCCAAACATTGATTTTGATGCTGCAAAACTGGGTCTTTCAAGGCACAAGCTCCAAAATGAGCTTCTAAGAGAATGATGTGCGTCGAAATGGAATTTTGACACTACAGGCTCTGGAAAACGAACTTGCATCTTGAAACCTTGTTGTGCCTCAAAACATTGATTTTGATGTTCCAAAATCAGGGCTTTCAAGGCACAAGCTCTGAAATGAGGTTCTAAGAGCACGATGTACATGAAAATTGCGTTTTGACGCTACCAATTGTGGAATTGGGACTTGTGTATTGAAATCTTTTTGTGCCTCCAAACACTAATTTTTATGCTCCAAAAATGAGGCTTTTGAGGCACAACCTCCGAAATAAGGTTCTAAGAACACCATGTTTGTCAAAATTGTGTTTTGATGCTATCAGCTTGAGAACTGGGAGTTGTGTCTTGAAAACTTGTTGTACCTTTAAACATTGATTTTGATGTTTTGAAACTGGAGCTTTCGAGCCATACTGTACGAAACGAGGCTCTAACAGCACGATATGCATCAAAATCACGTTTTGACACTACAAGCTCCGAAATAGGGACTTGCGTCTTGAAAGCTTGTTGTGCCTCCAAACACCAATTTTGATGCTTTGAAACTGAATATTTTGAGGCATAAGCTCCAAAACAAGGTTCTGAGAGCATGATGTGTGTCAAAATCAAATTTTGACGCTACCGGCTCTAGAATCAGGACTTGCATCTTGAAACCTTGTTGAGCCTCCAAACATCGATTTTGATGCTCCAAAATTTTGGCTTTTGAGGCACAATTTCTAGAATAGGGTTCTAAGAGCACAATGTGCATCAAAATTGCTGGCTCTAGAAACGGGGCTTACATCTTGAAACCTTGTTGTGCCTCAAAACACTTATTTTGATGCTCTGAAACGGGGGCTTTTGAGGCACAAACTTCGAAATGAGATTCTAAGAGCACGATGTGCACCAAAATCAGATTTTGATGCTATTAACTCTAGAATCGACACTTGCATCTTGAAACCTTGTTTTGCCTCCAAACATTGATTTTGATTCTCTAAAATGAGCTTCTAAGAGAATGATGTGTGTCAAAATGGAATTTTGATGCTACAGGCTCTGGAATAGGGACTTGCTTCTTGAAACTTTATTGTGCCCCAAAACATTGAATTTGATGTTCTAAAATCAGGGCTTTCAAGGCAGAAGCTCTGAAATGAGGTTCTAAGAACACGATGTGGTTAGGAACCGCACCCTACAAAACACACGTTAGATCACAAAATCACCTAATGCTTACTAAGGAAGGTGATGAAATTTGCGAGTAGCTATATGCCCCCCTGTTTCGGCTTGCTTATTAAGGAGGTGAAACAGGGTAGCATGTTTATTTACAACAAATTGTGTGAACGATTATTGATGAGAGATGTTCACTACAAAGGCTTCATCAGAGCACATTTTGGAACATCAAGGGAGTAAAGGAACGAAAATATGATTCCTACGCAAAAAAACGGTTCAAAAATCGCATCTCCCAAACTCAAGTTATGATGAAATGAGTGATTTAGGGAAAATTAGGGTTTTGAAAGTAAAGGTAAAGAAATGAAAGTATATACCTTGAAAGTGACTATTGCATTTGTCACTTTGTTGATTCTGAGTATTGTTCGTTGCAGTGGAGCCCACATAGCCATCATCATGCCTTCACGATGACCGGAGCATCCCACGAGGATTGAGATCATGCGACAGGCCGTGATCGACGACGAACCACTGGACGAGTTGAGTTGACTGAACTTTGACTTTGACTTTCTGCATTTCCGTTAACTCTGATATTCTGTGATCGAAAGCGGGCCCTGGAATCTGACCCTGGACCCCACCAAGGGCGCCATGGTCCCCTCAGGGTGCCATGGTCCCTGTGGGGCGCCATGGTCCCTTCAGGGCACCATGGTCCCTGTGGGGCGCCATGGTCCCCTCAGGGCGCCATGGTCCCTGTGGGACGCCATGGTCCCCTCAGGGCGCCATGGTCCCAATCAAGAGATGGCAAGGGTCAACTTTTGATGCTCGTCAGTTTGCGTATTTGGCATAGATGATTTTGATGATTGATTACTGATTAGACTGATGTTTTTGTGATGCAGGGTCTCCCGTACATGAGAGAGCACACGGCGGGGCATATTCTTCGTAGTTTGCGAGATCAGATTCCCCGACTGACTCAGGCAGAGAGAGACACATTGTCTATAGTAGGTTTGTGGTCAATGATTCTTATACCGGCCATTCGATTTCATCCCGCGATGCTAATGGCACTCATGGAGCGATGGGATCCTAACACATGCACGTTCCAGCTTCCAGTAGGGGAGATGATGGTGACACTTGAGGATGTGTACCGCATTCTTTGCCTACCGATCAGAGGAGCTACCGTGACATATGCGACCGATCGGTCAGTAGAGGATCATCAGAGGGAGTAGGTATATTGCATAGGGAGAGTCATGCCGAGTGAGACGAGAGGTCGTATCATGGTCAGCTGGCTCTTACATCCTACAGGAGAGGTGTCCCTCATGAGACGTCTTATGATAGCCATCATTGCACTAGCTGTCTGCCCTAATGGGTGAGGTACACACATGCATGGGGGTCTCACATGGTGCATCAGGGCTATGGAGAGACATAGGAGAGTATACACCTGGGGTCGGAGTATGCTTGCACATCTCTATCATGACCTCGAGGAGTATGTTTTCGGACAGGGTTGCAGCTTGATGACATGCACACTTCTGCAGGTGTGGATATTTGAGCACTTTACATGCACCAGGCCTGTCGGCTATCCGATGAGTGCCGCTAGCGAGCGACCTAGGGTATTTGCTTATCCACTTACCAGCGAGTGGAGATTTGGAGATCTATTGTATTGGAGAGTGACATTTGACAGATTGACGGCTGAGGTGACTGTATGGAGACCATATCTGCGGATGCACAGATGGGATGGGATGGAGAGACAGTTAGCATGCTTACAGAGGAACCGCCTACTGAGAGGGCGATATCCACATATCATAGTCCCATTCTACTTTGACCGAGTACGGAGGCAGTTTGGGCTAGAGCAGTGTGTTCCAGTCGATGTGCCCATCTACACTCGACACTCACAAGTCCTTCCCAGACCCAGAGCAGTAGCGAGACCTACAATAGATGATATCGAGATCACAGATATAGAGGGGTCTGACCAGGATGTGGTCACTGATTATGCTGCAGACCCCGGGGCACAGCGCAAGTATCTCTCATGGTTTATGAGACCATACCCGGGGCCTATCTTTCCACCAGATCACCCGACAGGCCATCCAGGTCCATAGAGGCATGGAGATCGAGATGAGGATCAGGGATCCAGATCGGAGGAGCCAGAGGAGGGAGAGGGTCATGAGGAGGCAGGAGGTCCTGATCCACCTATAGGAGATCAGCCTAGTGCCGAGGAGGAGGAAGGAGAGGAAGATGACACAGATAGAGATGATGATGAGGAGAACGAGGATGCAGATGAGGATGAGGATGCAGATGAGGATAGAGATGATGAGGAGGAGTCAGATGCAGCTCCCCATCATTCAGGGGATGATACCGTAGCCTTAGATCCTTCGGTTATTCCCCAAAAGAGGGAACACAAGGCGATATGGAGACCTGTACCTATCGCGCACAGATCGTTCGAGCGTGGGGAGCCTAGTAGTTCCCAGTCACAGATGCTTCCATATCACGATCCCTACTAGCGTGAGGGAGATCCAGGTATAGTAGGTTTATATTGATTGATTAATGTTTTGATGATATAAAATGGTACTAACACAAAATCTGTTCTACTGCTACAGCTAATGTGCAGGAGTGGCGTTCCTTGATCCAGCAAGCAGTGACAGATATCTCCACGACAGCGCAGATCCCTAGTTCCTCACAGGTTGCTTATAGACCTCAAGGGAACGCGGGTCGGCATGATGATTTGTTTTCCCCATTTCGAGTACAGGTAGAGATATGGAGGGAGAGAGAGCGAGCTCTATCAGAGGACCTTCAGCGGGCACAACATGATCTAGCAGCAGCTCAGGCCGAGGCTACCTCGTATCGCGCGATCCTTATGGATAGGGATCGTAGGAGTTCCTCTCGAAGTCACTCACGATCTATATCACGGTATACCCCTATGGGTCCACCTACACAGCCGGATCAGGAGGGAGCATCTAGTCGTCACTCTCCAGCCACCAGCCCTAGGGATAGGAGATGATCTTATTATGTAGGGTAGGTCACATTTTGGATGTATAGTGACCTACCTTTGTATATTGATCCACACATATACATATATATACATGCTTCTTTGTCTCAAACGTGTTATCTTTAATGTCTAAAACAATGTGTATTTTGATTAAAGTTAATACATTTGGTAGATGTACATGTATGTTCTGAATTTAATTTCCATGTGATTGATTTCTCAATGCTCCATGATTAAATTGATACATGTGTGACTTAATTAAAATATTTGATCAAGTACTACATTGATGATAGGAAAGAAAATATGTATTAAGCCTACGAATCATATAACTAATGTGATTTAATTTGAGTTTAAACACAACATGACACGATTCAACTTAACACATAAAGATATTGTATAATATGCCAACATAATGAAAAATGTAAATCTTTTGCAATTTACATAAATGAATTCAAGACAAACCATAAAGTAAAGAAACACGCTTGTCAGGAATGAAGCAATATAGATTAAACAAAACATCATTTAATTCTATTTGCTCTAACAAAGATATGCTAACATATTATCCAATTTTGAAGAAGTGAGAAAGGAAATAGATGAATGATAAGGAATGAGGAATTAAGCATAGTATCTACGCAAGTGCATAGCGTTTATAGGGTCTTTAAGAGACATACCATCTACACCCGCTATTTTATAAGCACCTGATCCATAATCTTCAATAACGATATACGGTCCAAGCCAATTAGGACTAAATTTTCCCTTTTCTTCAGGTAAGGTATTCACATTGCGCTGATTCTCATAGAGCACTAAGTCACCCACTGAGAAGGAACGTTGAATAACCTTATCATTATAGCTTCGTTGTAGAGTTTTGTGATACGCTTGAATATGCTCAAGAGCATTTATACACTGTTCATCAAGCATCTCAAGCTGTTGAAGTTTTTGTTCTCTATAAGCGTCATCATCTACTATACCTTTGAGAGAAACTCTAAGTGATGGAATCTCTAATTCTAAAGGCATAATAGCATCAGCACCATAAACAAGATTATAAGGGGTGGTTCCTGTAGCAATTCGTACGCTCGTTTGGTAGGCCCAAAGAGCATAAATTAGCTGAGTATTCCAATCCTTACCATGCTTATTCATGGTTTTACGAAGAATTTGTTCAATTATCTTATTGGATGATCCGGCTTGACCATTTGATTGAGGATAGTATGGTGTAGAAAATCGATGTTTGATATGATATTTCTCGAGGAATTTCTTCACGTCTTTGTTTTTAAAGGATGTCCCATTATCTGAGATTATAGTGGAAGGTATCCCGAATCGAGAAATAATGTTTTCTAGAAGAAATCGACAAATCACTTCAGTTGTAGTAGAGCGAAGAGGAACAGCTTCTACCCACTTTGTAAAGTAATTTGTTGCGGTTATAATGAAAGTATGTCCTTGAGATGAAGGAGGAGAGATTTTACCGATGAGATCCAACCCCCCATGCAGAGAAAGGCCAAGAGGCTACCTGAGAACAGAGTTCTTGGGCAGGAGCATGAATCAAATTATTGTGTTGTTGACATTGATGACATTTCTTAACAAATGAAAAAGAATACTGCTGCATAGTTTGCCAATAATATCCCATACGAAGCAATCTTTGAACCAAGGATTTGCCTCCAAAATGCCCCCCACAGGCACCTGAATGCGCCTCTTCAAGGGCAATAGGGATTTCTGATTTGTTAAGACAACGAAGGAGAAGACCATTATAACCCCTTCGGTAAAGAACATTAGAAAGAATGATATATCTAATAGACAACTTGCGAACTCTAGCCCTGGTGTTCCTATTAGCGGAATCAGGAAAAGTACCATCGGTCAAGTATCTTACAATATGCGAGTACCATTCATCTGAGTCTATAAAGTCACAACATGTCACCAGGCTAGAATCATCTACAATAGCTGGAGAAATAAGGTTGTGAATAACAAATTTAAGATCAACCACAGGGTCCTCTAAAGATACCAAAGAAGCCACACATGCCATTGCATCCGCATGTCGATTATCTTTTCGAGGAACAGGTTCCATGGTGTAAGAATCAAATTTTTGTAACAAAGAGATAGCAAGGTCTTTATATTGTGATAATTTGTCTTGTTTTGCTTGATATAGTCCTGTTACTTGTCTTATAATCAGTTGAGAATCTCCAAAAATATGTATGTGTTTTATATTCAAAGCCAAGGCTGCCTTTATTCCTGCTATAAGAGCCTCATACTCAGCAATGTTATTGGTACATAGGAAATTGAGACGGTAAGATAAGGGAATGGACTTCTTTGTAGGAGAAATCAGAACAACACCTGCCCCCGATCTCGTACGACACTTAGAGCCATCAAAGTATAACTCCCAAGTTTCATCTTTCTCTGTACAAAGGATGAAGTCATCAGGAAAAGACTCAGGGTTAGGGAAGGAGAAAGGTGAAGGGGCCTCAACTAGGTGATCGGTCAATGCTTGCCCTTTAATTGCTCTTTGTGAAACAAATGTAAGGTCAAATTCAGTTAACATCATAACCCAATTAGCTAGGCGTCCTGATAAATCAGTTTTAGAGAAAAGATGTTTCAAAGGATCAAACTTTACCATGACGTGGACTTCTGAATTTAAGAGATAATGTCTCAATTTCTGAGTCGCAAACACCAAGGCCAAGCATTGTCTTTCTATCGTAGAATATCGGGTCTCATAATCGAGTAAGGTACGACTTATATAATAAACCGGACACTCCTTACCATCTTTATCATGTTGTGCCAATAATGCTGCAAGAGCATGAGAGGAAGCAGCTGTATAAAGAAGGAAGGGTTTAGAAGGTTCGGCAAGTTGAAGGATAGGAGGATTAGCCAGATACACTTTTAAATCTTCAAATGCTTGCTGACAATCTTCATTCCATTGAAAAGTGATATTCTTTTTGAGAAGTTGAGTAAAAGGAAAAGTACGATCCGCAAGTTGAGATACAAACCTACGAATAGCTTGAATCTTTCCTTGTGAGCTTTTGAGTTGAGACACATTTCTAGGAGGTGGCATGTTGACAATAGCATCTATTTTCTTAGCATCCACCTCAATCCCACGATGCGAAACTATGAATCCTAATAGTTTTCCACTATCCACACCAAAAACACATTTTCGGGGATTCAAGCGCATGTGATATTTACGAATCCTTTCAAAGATTTGACGAAGGATCTTAATGTGATCTATGCAGAGAATGGATTTGGCTAAAACATCATCAACATAATCTTCTAAAATCTTATGCATGTAATCGTGAAAGATAAGGGTCATCGCTCGTTGGTAAGTTGCGCCGGCATTTTTAAGTCCGAAAGGCATCATTACCCAACAAAATGTGCCCCAAGGAGTGGTGAAAGCAGTTTTGAATTGATCTTGAGGATTAATGAAAATTTGATTGTATCCTGAAAAACCATCCATGAAGGATAATAAAGCATGTCCTGCTGTAGAATCAACTATCATGTCAATGTTTGGGAGGGGAAAATCATCTTTCAAAGAAGCTTTATTTAAATCTCGAAAGTCGGTACACATTCTTATTTTATTATCTGACTTAGCCACAGCGACAATATTTGAAATCCATGCGGAATAATCAATAGGGCGGATAAATCCAGCCTCCAATAATTTTTCAATCTCAGCCTTAACAAGCAAAGCCACCTTAGGATTCATTTTTTGAATCTTTTGTTTCACAGGCTTAGCATCAGGAACTAAGACAATATTATGAGTGACAATCTTAGGATCTATACCAGGCATGTTAGAATATGTCCAAGCAAAGATCTCAGGGAATTCACGCAATAAATCTTCATATTGTTTTTGTTCCTCTTCGTCCAGACATTTTCCAATTTTAATAACTTTTTCTTCATTGCTATAATCCATCTTAACATCAATGGTGTTGCTTATAAGAAGATTACTTTGTTGAGGAGTATCCTTTAACTGAGGAAATTCTTTCACAATCTCATCGTTATCAGTCTCTTTTCAAAAATAGGCTTCAATGTTCAAACAATAAGGGAATCCCCTATTGTGATGATAACGAGGAAGAGTATCATATGCTCCTAAAAACTCAGCTAAAGCATCATCGGTAGGAAAAACATCCAAAGCACAGGCATGCGAAGGATCAATATACTCAGGATGTCTCATTGATAGAGATGTAGAAATAACATTAACACTAATAAATGGTCTTCTAGAAGCTTTAGTGCGCTTGCAGGGATTATAACCAAGTCCAAAGGCATAATCATAAAGATTATTCTCTAGAGGAACCTTTATTCCTTGTTCGTGAGTGCCACAGCCATTTCCATTATACCCATGCTTAGCTAGAATATGAAAACCACGACCATAACGATCAGCCATTTTAGAAAGAGAGGGTGGTTTTTCATAAGACAAAGAATCAAACCCTTCAGAATTGGAAGTGTGAGGAGAAGAAGTTTGAGAAGCGGCCACGAAGTTATTGCTCATAGGCTCAGGTAATGTTGGTTGATTTTTAGCTTCTTCCTTCTTTTCAGCTTTAAGTTCTCTAGAAGGAACCTTATACTCACCTACAAAGGTGGGATTAAAATCAAGAGATCCCCAATCGTCTTCTGCGAGAACCTTCTCAGGATCAAAATCCTTCTTATGTGTAGTTTCAAGTCGAGAAGAATCCTCTTCAGGAGCTCCAGACTCATCTAAAGAATTTTGATCATTAGAGGGCGAGGATTCATCGATAGGAATCTTGTTTAAAGAATCATCACCAGATGAGGAAGGCTTAGAAGAACCCCCTTTCGAAGTAGATGTTTGTAAACAAGCTTGGAAATTAGTATCACCTATCAAGGTATATGTCTTATTATTATAGATAAGTTTAACTTGTCTATGCAATGTAGAGGGGACAGCTTGCATACTGTGAATCCAAGGTCTCCCTAATAGCAAGTTGTATGTTAGATTTCCCGACATAACATGGATAGGAGTAGGCAGAGTAACAGGCCCCACTGTGACGGGTAAGGTGATAATACCTAATGAAGTTTTAGCCACATTATCAAAGCCTCGAATAGGACAAGAGTCAGGCTCAATTAGGGATGTATCCACATTCATCTTATGCAAGAGATTAATGCTACACACATTAAGACCAGAGCCATTATCTACTAGTGTTCGTCTTATAGCAGTATCATTTATGATAACCACAATCATCAAGGGATCATATTGATGTTGAATTTCACTAGTGGGCAACTCATCTTGAGTAAACACAATATGATCTTTAGGATTCATCACAGAGTTAACCAAAGACACTATATTACTAGATGTATTCGGTGGAGGAACATTCAAATCTTTCAAGGCATCTTGTAACATTCCGTGATGAGCAGAAGAAGTTTGAATCAAATCCCAAAGGGATATCTTAGTAGGGGTAGCTTTAAGTTGTTCTATGAGATCATATTCCTTACTAAGAACTTGTCAAATACGTGGAGCTTGCGGAAGAGTTGGTTGAGGATTAGGAAGAGAAACTGGAGTAACCGGAGGAGGATTAGGCTGCCTATTATTTCTAGTATGATAAGTATGGGCAACCGCATGATAACTCTCTCTAGTTAATTGCTTGGCATAATTATAAGGACTTATAGGTTTTCTTCCTTGCACAGTGATGATAGGTTTATTTGGAGTAAGAAAGGAATCATACCTCCCTTGGATAGTAAGGAGAGGTGATTTAGAACTTGAAAGGTGGGAGAAGGACAAACACCTTGGACTTCAAAGAGAGGCTTATTATGCTCATTCAGGTTTATCATGTTAACTAATTTAGAAGTTTTGTTCTTGTTTAGAGATTTCGATAAAGCCACAAAGTCATCAAGAGCATCATCCAACAAAGCATGATCATATCTATTAAAAGGTTTATCTTTTGATTCAAAAGGAGACATCTCCTCATAGAGGGGATTATTGAAAACAACCATGTTACTAGATTCAGTGGAAGAGTTGATAGGAATGTACCCTTGAGAGGAATCATTCAACTTATCTTTCTCATCACAACGAAATGGCATAGTAACAAGGTTTATGAGTTTTTGGTAAAATGAAGGTTTGGCCTCTTTAGGATTCAAAACTCATCTAAAGCTTCATCTAATTCATCTTGGCTATACTCATAATCAACATAATTGCATACATCATCATAAATATGACCATCTTGCAAATAGAAATCCGACATTTTGAAATAAAAGTTGCATAAAACTTAGACACACAATGCAAAGAAAAGAAACACACTCTTTTTTTTTCTTTTTTCTTTTTTGAAAATGAAACTTAAATGAAACACACTAAATCTAGATCTAGATCTAACAAATGCAATGCAAGAGAAAGCAATAATAAGATTCACGTCGGGTTCACCAAAATGTGTGGGGGAAAAAGCGAGACTAGGCTAACATGTCCTAATCCTACCTTTTGTCACACATTACGGAATATGAAAGAGCCTAGAGGTATCGCACAATTGGCTACTTCTTTTTGGTGAAAGAGAGAGCCACAGGCTACCTATTAGGGTTTCTATTCCTTTGTTGTAATTGAAAGATAAAATGATTCAAGTTCAATCCCTAACCTCAAAGTGCAAGTATGAACTAATAACAAGATTGCAGAATTGAACTTAAACTATGGAAAGCTGTAAACACAAGGACAAGACAAGAATGCAGATGCGTACCCGGAGTCAAAATCTGAGTGAGAATGTTCGGGACGGGGGCGCGGGTGCCACTGTCCTGATTCTGCACCTGAAACTACACCTGAAACTGCCACTTTGCAACTTGGAAAACTGTCGAAAATGCTAAAAATTGCTGTCTGTCAGGAGGACCAGGGTGCCCAGCGCCCCTGTCCCAAGGACCAGGGCGCCTAGCGCCCCTAACTTGGCAAGACCAGGGCACCCCATGCCCCTGTCCTGGTCTTCTACTCTGAAACTTGGTGTATGGTTCCGTCTCCGTCTGCTTCTTTCGGATCTGCAACTTGCGGCGTCGTCTGAATCCCAAAATCTGCACTTATATCTGAAAAAGGTGTTTGGGCGGCTATATAGGGTTTTGCCTTAGTCAAACCCCCGCTTCGGTGATTTCCACCTCCACGAATAGCCAAGTTGTATTGTAAAAGTAATGTGTGTGCAGACCTTGTGTGTGTGCAAGATCTAAAATGCAAGTAAGCAAACTAGAGCAACCTAGAAAGTAAACCCTAATTGCTTGTAAATGACAATGTAAATACTCCAAATCAAGATGCCAAGTGATCTAAAGCATGAATGTAAGTGATATAATGAGGCTTATGCAAAGACATGAAAACAACATGAAATCATACCCAACCCCAAGGGAGGGGTACAAGCCAATCTTCAGTCGGTGATCCCTTATTGCTCTTCAATGCCTTCAAAGCCCTAAGTGAATGAATGGATTTGATGAATGCTTGGAGGATGAATGTTGAGAGTTGTTGAAGTCTTCAAAGATCTGCCCTTTCGCTGCATATGAGGTTCCTGAAAACAAAATTCGGATCCTTTCCAATGAAGAAAGAGAGCTCTTATCTATGAAACCCTAGGTCTTAATTCCAACTTTTGGCCGACCTAGAGATTGAATATCCCGCCAATTTCTTGGGGTTAAGCTTTATTTTATGATTGGATCGTGCTCCTAAAATTTCGAGAAAAATGTCCGGGACCGTGTGCACTCCGAGCGCCATGGTCCCGGCAACTTTTCACCAAATTTTCAAGGCCGTCAGATATGATGATTTTAGAGAGAATCCCGAAGTTAAAGATGATTTCGAGATGTTTTCACCGCCGAAATCAAGCCCCCAAGCTCAGAATAGGGCCTAATTAGGGTTTTTGATTAGATGATGTATTGGAGGAATAAAATGAAAAGCGGCACACTTTAATGAAAGGGCCCGACTTTATGATGTGGAAGATGATGAAATAGAACCTTTAGACCTAATTAATTTGATTAATTAAGTGCTAAAGGGGAAATGCAATGCAAAATGCAACTGTGCCAAGGCGGGTGCTAAACTAGGTGTGAAATTGTACTGCTTTAGCAAGTGCGTACAATTTCTGACGTTACAACTTGCATCTTGAAATCTTGTTGTGCCTCCAAACATCGATTTTGATGCTCCAAAACTAGGGCATTTGAGGCACAACTTCTAAAACAGGGTTCTAAGAGCACAATGTGTATAAAAATTGAATTTTGATGCTAGTAGCTCTAAAATCGGGGCTTGCAATCTTGAAATTTTGTTGTGCCTCAAAACATTGATTTTGTTTCTCTAAAACTAGGGCTCTCAAGGCACAAGATTCGAAATGAGGTTCTAAGAACACGATGTGCGCCAAAATCAGATTTTCACGCTATTGACTCTAGAATTGAGACATGCATCTTGAAACCATGTTGTGCCACCAAACATTGATTTTGATGCTCCAAAACTAGGTCTTTCGAGGCACAAGCTCTAAAATGAGCTTCTAAGAGAATGATGTCTGCCAAAATGAAATTTTGACGCTACAGGCTCTAGAATAGGAACTTGCTTGTCGAAACCTTGTTGTGCCTCAAAACATTGATTTTGATGTTCCCAAATCAGGGATTTCAAGGCACAAGCTCCAAAATGAGGTTCTAAGAGAATGATGTACATCAAAATTGCATTTTGATGCTACCGACTCTAGAATTGGGACATGTGTCTTGAAACCTTGTTGTGCCTCCAAACACTAATTTTTATCCTCCAAAAATGAGGCTTTTGAGACACAATCTCTGAAATCAGGTCCTAAGAACACCATGTTTGTAAAAATCATGTTTTGATGCTATAAGCTTAAGAATCAGGACTTGTGTCTTGAAACCTTGTTGAGCCTTTAAACATTGATTTTGATGTTTTGAAACTGGAGCTTTCGAGCAAAATGCTCCGAAATGAGGTTCTAAGAGCACGATGTGCATCAAAATCATGTTTTGACACTACAGGCTCCAGAATAGGGACTTGCATTCTGAAAGCTTGATGTGCCTCAAAACATCGCTTTTGATGCTCCAAAACTAGGGCTTTTGAGGCACAATTTCTAAAACAGGGTTCTAAGAGCACAATGTGCATCAAATTGAATTTCGATGCTACTGGCTCTAGAATCGGGGCTTGAATCTTGAAACCTTGTTGTGCCTCAAAAAACACTGATTTTGATGCTCCCAAACCAGGGCTTTAGAGGCACAAGCTCCGAAATGAGCTTCTAAGAGAATGATGTGCATCAAAATGCAATTTTGATCGCTACAGGCTCCAGAATAGGGACTTGCTTCTTGAAACCTTGTTGTGCCTCAAAACATTGATTTTGATGTTCCAAAATCAAGACTTTCAAGGCACAAGCTCCGAAATGAGGTTCTAATAGAACGATGTACATCAAAGTTGTGTTTTGACACTACTGACTCTTGAATTGGGACTTGTGTCTTGAAACCTTGTTGTTCCTCCAAACACTATTTTTATGCTAAAAAAATGAGGCTTTTGAGGCACAACCTCTAAAATGAGGTTCTAAGAACACCATGTTTGTCGAAATCATGTTTTGATGCTATCAGCTTGAGAATCGGGACTTGTGTGATGAAACCTTGTTGTGCCTTTAAACATTGATTTTGATGTTCCAAAACTAGAGCTTTCAAGACACACGCTTGGAAACGAGGTTCTAAGAGCATGATATGCATCAAAATCACGTTTTGACAATACGGGCTATGGAATAGGGACTTG